>NC_133537.1:3674129-3974129 GCF_048544455.1 Silene latifolia | reverse complement strand
CAGTAGTAACTCGCCTCTTCACCTCCTGAAATAGTTCCATCTATGTTTTCGCCACCTAGCTTCAAAACACTAGTCATTACTCAAGGTTCTACCTTCTACGGTAATTTCTTTACGCTTTCCTTATTTTGGTCTCTATGTCATTCAATCGAGTTCTCTAAATTTTCCTTTTCGTATCTTTCAAAGCGTTTTTCTCAAATCTCAAGTGTTTGTGTTGAAAGCACACATAAATAATTGACTGGGACGAAGGGAAACAACAAAAAGAATATAACAAGTCCGCTTCTCAATTCTCAAGGTTTAAAAGCCGAATTTCCAAATTTTCATAAATTCTCCAAATTTTCCTTTATGAGGCTGCTTCTCAATTCTTCCACCTAACATAAAATCCCATTTTAAAACCGTCTTAATCTTAAAACGGTCTCTATTCGTTCTATCAATAGTTTTTGCTGTCAAATGAGCCATAAGGTAATACAATACGGGGATGGGGGACTCGAACTTGGGACCTATTATCCACTATACCTCTTCCTTAACCACTAGGCTAAGACCTCTCCGATTCCATGCTATCAGAAGGTTTAAGACAAGAAGAAGTACAGACCTTGGCAACGGAAATCGGAACCAAAACCCTAGCACGATGAACATTCCTTTTCGCCTTCTCCGGAAACTCATCAACTCGGCGTTTAATAACACTCTGAACACCATCACTCGCTCTACACTCATCCGGAAACTCAATCAAAACCCGCAACGCATCCTCCAACTTAACCTCACCCGGAACCCGCTTTTTCGGAACAATACACACCTCCCCACCCCTTATAAACACCCGATTCCCGGCCGTCTCGGGATTAACCCACTTAGGAAGATGAAACGCAGCTTCAATAAGCAAAAACTCACCGTCGGAATCCCAAACCCGGATAGAGAGATTGCGGAAGAGGCGGGAGACGTGGAAGAGGAGGAAAACGACGAACCATTCGTCGTCGAGGTTGTCGCCGTAGCGGAGGTGACCGTGGAGGTGTGTTTCGGTGGGGGTGAGGGTGAAGGGGGTGTGGTGCCAGGTGTAGGTGGTGGTAAAGGGGGTTAGGGTGGTTAGGATTTGGAGGTTGAGGGTGTGGAGTTGGGATGGTGTCGTTGGTGGGTCGGGGTGGATGGTGTAGAAGATGGTGTCCGGTGAAGTGTGGGTGCGGTGGTTGGTGGTGGAGAAGGGGTCGTCGTTGTTGTCGTGGCTGGAAGCCATTGTTATTGTGTTCCCAAAGAACTTGAAGGTTCTAGCTTCTAACTAGCAACTACTGCGCGCTAAACGGGTTTTAGTTTGGGGCTTTGGGCTGTCTAACTTGTGAGTTCTAGTACGGTAGTTGGGTTTGTATGATGGAGATTTTGGGCTTTGTTCCGTAACTTCATTGTTAGTTTCAATTTGTCGATTAAAATGAAGGGTTATGCTCATTCATGGACATGATTTACTCAATTATGGACATCAATGACCATTATACCCTTGTCATTTCTACACTCTCATTTTCCATCTTATTTCAATTCAATAAATCTCTCAATCTCTCACAACCACCACCCAACCAAACTAGCCACTGCACCACCAAATCACCATATCTCCTCTTCCTCGGTCGTCCCCTTAAACCACCTGCGCCACCAACCCCACCCATCTTCAAGCTTAGTGACAAAATTTGGGGTCTATCTTCAAGAGTAATACTTAGAAAGTTGGAAGTAATCAAATTACTCCAAGGGCACTGAACAAATAAAGGAGCCAGTGAAGAACATGCATACCAAACTCTACAATTGAATCCCATTGTTTTAAAATCTAAATGAGCCCGTAAATGAATTACTCCAAAAGAAAGAAAGAAAGTGAATGATGGTTTGGATAACTATTGTTTCATAAATATAGCTACTGCAAAAAAACAAGAGTATGATGATGTAATGACTGATGATGGAATCAATAAGAGTATCAAATTACAAGTCGTCAGGAGTAATTTTATAAACCCTAATATCAAAAATCCTAATTTTCTCTAACCCTAATTTAATCAATACAAATTATTTACATCTAATTTGATACACATAATGAATGATTAAAGTAATAGTGAAATAAGAATCATTATTTAATTATGAGAAATGAGATTAATAATGGAGTAATTTGATGATAATTTGGTTAGTTTTAAGAGAGAGAAAAAAAGAGAATTTTTTGTTCATTAGAGTAAAAGGGTAAGATATGGAAAAATTATGGCAAAAAGTTTATGAAAGAGTAAAACTCGTCCATGAATGAGCAACTACGAAAATGAAATGTTTGGAGGAGATGGGTAATTTGGGAGTGATTAAATTTAAGATTTTGATATATACAACCCAGTGTTTTGATATATTAATCAATTGAATTGTATTTAAGGAACTAAATATAGGAAGAAGTTCTAAATATATGCATTAATTACATTGGGTTGTGTATAATTTAGTCTTGAATTCATACCTTAATATCAAATACGGAAGAATTAAATGCTTAAATACAACTCAATGGATTGTATATATCAAAACCCTTATAAATATTAGTGTTAATGAAAATTAGGAACATGAGAAGGGTGGTTGGGGCTAAGCTCGGATGTCGGAGGTCCATGTGTGGTGGCCGGCGTCAGAAGGTGAGGGAGAAGGACGGTGTTCAAGAGGCGAGGGTGGGGCTGTGGTTGCCACGTTTAGGAGGCTGCATGTAATGTTAGTGCGGAACGGAGGCATGGTTTGAGGTCCTAGGGTCGTGATGGTGGTGTGGCGGTTCTGAGGGAGGTCGACATGGCTGTGGTGGGACGCTGCTGGGTGGATGGTAGGGGTGGTGGTGGCGCTATGTGGTGGTTGGGTGAGTGATTAATTTGAGAGGTATTGGTAAATTCATATAGAAGACAAGGGTATAATAATCTTTCATGTCCATGATTGAGTTATCATATCCATGAAAGAGAATAACCCAAATCCAATTTATCGACGATTCAAAGTAATGTGTCAACGACAAATAACGATTGGGATATTGATTCGGTTTAGTTAGATTGGGATTCGTTGAGCACTTTTATTGCCGAATTATTAAAGACCCTTGATATCAAGAGAAATAGTTATGGTTTCAACATCAATTTAATTGATACTACCCACCTATTGTAGATGGGTTAATATCAAGGGTAATAGTTGAGAAAAGGAAGGAATGTTGTTTGTCAGAGTCGAGTAGGAAATCGATTGTTATGGCATCAAAACGAGGAATACCTCGTCAATCGTCACAGTTAACGTGAGCCTCATTTGACACCTCAACCGAAGATGTAGGTGAGATTTCAATCGATTCTCGAGTTAGTCTTCTCACCGTTGAGCATATTAACATGTCCACTTATTTGTGCTTTTGTTGACACGTGACGGCTACAAACATTTTCCTTGTAGCGTTTGGAGAGATCATCGTACTATAATAATACGTTGGATGAATCCTAAAAACTCTAGTTGATGGTAGGTAATATTTGTTCAGTGTCCTCTTGAGCGGGTGCCACGAAATTAATCCCAATATCCGAGAGGTCGCATTTCTAGTGGAATAGATGGAATATTTTATGTTTAAAAAGATCAATTCATTAATAAAGATCATACTATATTTAGAAATGTAATCAAAATGATAAAATACAAGATTGTTAAAATCAATTCATTAATTTGTTTGTGCTTATCTTCTCAACACGAGCACAAGTAACAAGACTACACGAACTCTCACGTCTCATTCTCTCGAGATTCCCAATTCACTAACCCAAAACTCCAGGAAACCCGAAACTCGATTAAACATCAAACTAAAACCATGTGTTACCACCACGAAGAAGAATGGCGGAAAGACTACCAAACACCACCGCGCCAACCACCACCAACCACCGCAGCAGCAGCAGCCGTCGCACGATCCGCCGATCTTGTGCTTAACTTGCGCCGTCGACTCGCCGACATAGAATCGCGGCTTGCATTAGCTAGAGCTAGAGAAGCCGCGCTTAGCCGCCAAATCAATGAGACGAAACGCTTCGTTTCGGTTATGGAAATACTTGAGTCTTACCTTAAACGACGTTTTGTTGAGCAGCAAGAGATTATTTCTCGACTGCTCGCATCCGTTTCTCAATTATAATTCGCTTTTCGATTCAAATGAAATGATATGATATGAATTGAAATTTACTGTATTTCTGTTGCATAAATAATTGTAATTTCAAAAAGTGATATTGTCTGTTTGAATTAATTAGGTTTTTCTTTTTTATTATTTGTAAATTGATGATGAATTGTTGCAGAAGTATTTTGCTTGTAAGTTGTTCCATTTGATTGCGTACATTTTTCATAATTCGCTCACATATTTTGGAAAACATAAACAATCAAACGGAACAGTGGAAGTACAGTATCGTAGTTTATTCAGCTGTATGATTGCTCAAGTGTATGAAAGGCTATGTTTTGGTGTACACATCTGAAATTATACTTCTTTCGTCCCAATTATTTGTTTACATTTGAGTATACATAGCTGTAATGCTTGTGATTGCATAAAGTTGGGTTCTTTTTGCCGATCATCGTTCTAGTGTTATGCAGAATTTGCAATTTGCTTGAAAGTTGCAATCTTTTAATTTATTCAGCTTTGTGATTGCTCAAATTACTTGAAAGCTGCTACTCAGTATTATTCATTTCTTTTAGATTAATCAGTTTTGTAATTAGCTAATTGCTCAGACCGTACGAAAGCTGTTACCTTTACTCCTTTAGTGCAGCTGATATAGTTTGTTCGTCAAGTCTCATATTCGAAGCATGATTAAGTTACGTGAAACAGAAGAATTTTACGCGTATTTGTTGGCTTTTTGATAGGATGTTTGATTACTACTGAGTATTAGATGTACGTCTTCGTGGATAGGTCTTTTACCTGTGAAATTGTTTCTTCTTGTTTCCATATAGTGTGAGTTTTTTTCTCTCATTTAACTAGATGCTAAAGTGGCTATAATGGCGATAATGCTTTATAGTGTTCCTTGGTGGCTGCAATTGATTTGACTAGAGCGGAATGCTTAAGGATGACAGATGTGCTTCACTTCTTCAGTTCTCTGCATTCTACTGAGCGTTGGCTATCTTCGCTACCCATCTTTATGTGGCATACTTGTGTATGTGCAAAAATGTGAATGTATTAAGTGCATTAATTTAGTAAAGTTCACATCGATCTGTTATCATCCAGTTCATTCATGCAGTTCCCTTCGATAGTTTACTTTAATTTGACCCGAGATTTGTTTGGGAATAGACTATTTTGGTGTTAAGAATTTTGCATCTCCTTGATTTGAGGAGGAGTGTAGGATTATTACTGTGAAGGCCTGAAGGGTGATCACTGTTGGCTCACCACCCTCGCTGAATTGGTTACTTGGTGCCAGCCGGGTGATTCTTAACTACAGAGTACATTAAAGCCCTAAAATTTCATTGCATTCTGCATACATCAGAAAATTGCTCTTTCAGTCAGCAGGTGACACTTACTCTAAGGCTATCATCTCTTTTTTTTTTTTTTTTTTTTTTACCTGTCTAATGCTCAAGTCTGTATTTTACCTTGGGACTTTGGGTCATTTACGATTTTTTTTTGGTTTGAAGATATTGTCCTGAATGTACTAGATGAAGTAATATCAACTTCGGTCATGTTAATAATGTTGATGCTGTTTAGATAGCTAACGAACACTCCTCACCGTCTTTACAGCTTCAGGGTTTCTGATGTATCCGCTGCAATAGGGTTCAATACTCGGTGTGCTTTGGTTTTGTGTTGTGACTTCCTGCATCGTGACAGCTTACTTAAAAGATTGTGCTACTTTTTATTGTGCAGCGTTAGTCATTTGCCGCAAAGTCATTAGGTGTTTGATATGACCTCTGTAATCATAATGAATTGTTGATACATCCGACCTCCATATCCCGTCCTATATGCGAATAGTTTTGAAACACGGTAACGTGTTTCTGCCTATCCATATTAAAGATCCGTCTTAAAGACGGGTAAACTGTAAAGGCGTTGGGGGGAAGCACCAGTATGGAACTTTATTCGCATTCCTAGCATCTTGACTTCGGCCTTGTTCTTTTGGACTTAATTTCAGCTCATTTCAGTTTAGTTCAATTCAGCTTCATTCGGTTCAGTTCAGCTTTTTTCTGCACAAATTAACTCCAGTTCAGTTCAGATCCATTAAGTTCAGCTCAGCTCCATTAAATTCGGTTCAGTTCAAACGGTTTCAGTGCGAAAAAACAAGGCCTTCATCTTTTGGATTAGATTCTGGATATGTATATGTTTGTATCCCATTAAGAAACCTCTAGCTTGGAAATCCACTTTTATGTAATTTGAATATTTAAACATTGTTTACACCAATAATGTGAAGGTGAAAAGTTGTTTTCTGAATGTGATTGAATCAAAGTCACTTTCATAATTTATTTCTAATAATGAATAATGATTCCTTGGGTCTTTTCTTGTTTTAATATCATCATACGTGTGTAGTAGCTTATTCATAAAGCATTAGATTAGATAATACGTAAGGGACAACATCTTCTTATGAATTACCCTACCACCAGGAAAAAATATTAACGACATGGATACCATTATCCCGCTATTCTTGCTTGTGATGAAAAGGTACTTGTGACATCTCATAATGACCTTTCTTTTTAATCATTATTTAATTCGATTCTAAGACGCGTCACAAATAAGAATTTGTGTTTTTATGACTGTCTCTTAAAACCCCCCCAAAAAAACCAGCTAAATACTCGTTCTTTTTCATTATAATAAGGCGGATAGGTTTTTCCACTTTTCTCTCACATAATGATAGGTTTCATAAACTTAATTGTGAAACAAATGACGAAGTGTCGAAGTTTTATACGACTTGTTAGTTATTACAACGATAGAGCTATGCACGGAGTTGACGAAATTTAAAATTTAACACATGTTTGAATTTTGTTTGGATGCTCTCAATTTCTTATTAACGAACAAGATTTTATTCTAAAACGTTCTAACGGTTTGAATATCTTAAGAATTACTCTGATTCTTAATAAAAAGAGAAAAAATTATTAGAATAGTTATGTAAGAGGAAATGGAAGGAAATTGAGTGAGAAACTGAGAATTCCACTTGATTGAACTAGTCTTCCAACTATGAAGTCAGTGGTTCGATTTCTAATCATAGGAGTGGAGTAAACTTTTTCGCATCCCATTTCTACGGGATTGGAGCAAACTCTTTTGGTCAGCCGATTAACTCTTCGTGAGAGTATCCACAACAAAGAGATTATACGTTGTTGTCGACGATGGACATCCCTACTCTATATTACTCAGACTCGTTTTGAAGTATCCGACACGGGTGCGTGTCCAAGTGTCGGACTCGGCTATTATTTTGAAAAATGTGCATATTTTGGTCTAAAATGAATTGTTTATGTGTCATAGTCATGTCCGAGTGTCAGGTACGCGAGAAAATTAGAAGAGTCGGAGTAACATACTACCCTACTTACTCCCAATTAGAAAAAAGCTAGTCTGGTAAAATTGGATCCACGAGCATTCCAACAAAGTGAGGAATAGCATCTTGCAGTTGCAGCAGAAAGCTGAAGACAAAGATGTATAAAATGCAATGCAGTGTTTAAAAAGTGATTTAAACTAAAGATAGTGCCAAAAAAACACAGACTGATCCATCAACCACCAGCTCACCCCCACACACCTTTCTCTCAACTGTATTAGTACTAATCCTTAATCATCACTTAACCCCATTTCCTTAATCATGCACTGCATTCACACTTAATCTCTTCAATGCTTCACTTCTACTCCTCCCTACATGATTTATTTCCTTAAGACGGTCTTAAGCAAGAATTTTTGAAAGTAATTAGTACCCATTTGAGGACCAGCAAAAATGGCAACTGGGTTGAGCTCAAAACCCCTAGATAATGTTGAGGAAAGCAATAAAGTTGAGTCCTTTGTTCCAAGGAGAAACCATGATCCAAAAGACTTGAGATCTTGGGCTAAAAGAACTGGTTTTGTGTCTATGTTTTCTGGTGAGACTGATGCACAAGCTTCTTCAAGTTCAAATAATGGTGGAAATTTGAGGAATAGTAGTGGAAAAAATAATGGAAATGTGAATGATTTGGAGAAGGGTTCTTCAAAGGTTGAAATTGATCCAATTTTAGGCAAGAGTAGAGCTGGAAGGGACAGCGAAATCGAGCCGATAATTGGTGGTTTGCATAGGAATGGGAATAGAGTTGAGGAAAGGGAAGGTGGTGTTGGTGTTGGTGTTAATGGGAATGGTAAGGGTTTGGGTAGTATAGATGAGAGGGGTGTTGGTGTTGGTGTTGGTGTTAATGGGAATGGTGATGGTAATGGAAGGAGAAATGGGAGAGGGTTTCATGAGGATAATGTAGCTGCTTCCGAGCCCGTAAAAGAGGAAGTTAATGGAGACAATGAACTTGGTTTTGGTGATGGGTATTTTGATGAAGAGCCAATTCTTGGGGGGCAGCCTAAGACTTTTAAGGTTAAATGTGGGGTTTTGGATAATCCGGGTTTCGGTGAGTATGCTGTATGCTGTCCACTCTATATATTTTGTTCCTTGAAAATATTTATGCTTGTGATTATATCCATCTGTGGTCATTGTTTGTTTAGTATTTTGCATTTCTGCTCTTAATTCAACTGTCAGTGACATTGTGAAAACTTTTGTACAGTATTTCTCATCCTGGTTCTCAGTTGAATTGTCTGTGACATTGTGAAAACTTTTCAAGGCATGTTTGCGCTTATGATGCTTTGAACTTGATTGCTGCTGTAGCTTCTGTAAATCAGGATGTAAAATGCGGCTAAATCTGGGTAGTTTTGGCCTCTCCTCTGTAAGATGATATCTCCTTGCTGTAGTTTCTGTAGGAAAGGGAATTTGAACCTCTGTAGTTTTATTGCAGCTTAAGTTGTGCTCAAAATTGCAATTAGCATATGAAAATCGAATATATGATACGGCTAGAAGTCTGAGACATCAAGATACTGGCTTTACGACTTTACGTTCCTGATGTGTTTACTTTTATGATCCTGTTTATACTGATCACCAAAAAAGTTTTATTTTATTTACTGATTATGTTGATAATTTCAAGTGGTCTTTTTGAAGAAAGATGCATCTAATTCTGTTGGCTTGTGTTCAAGCACTTTTTAAGATTCCATGTATGGCAGAGATTCAATAATATTTCATATTTCCATGTTTCTATTACCGGGTGGCAATCAGCTAGGAATATAGATATACAGGAATTGTGATGTCGGAAAAACGTTCTTATCTGTGTGGTAAATGGATTTTGACTCTCCCATTATTGCAAAGTTTTCTGGACCTGTTGATTTATGTGTCATTATCTGTTTTCAGTTCCAATTATCTATTATGGCCTCCAACACTATCTCTCAATCACTGGTTCACTTATTCTCATTCCGGTAATTATGGTACCAGCCATGGGTGGAAGTGATGTAAGTACCATGTTGCTTCTACTTGAAGTTTATACCTTTACACTGTCGAGTTCAAGAAGAGTTCATTGATCGTCTTGTTCAACGCAATAACAGTCTTTGATGATTGCAGAAGGATACGGCAAATGTTATTTCAACGGTGTTGCTGGTGTCTGGCATCTCAACATTACTGCATTCCTACTTTGGTACCCGTCTTCCGTTGGTACAAGGAAGTTCATTTGTTTATTTGGCACCAGCATTAGTTATCATGAATTCACAGGAGTTCCGAAACCTTGCAGACCATGTGAGTTGTACACATTGAACTTCACAAGCAAAATTTTCCAGAACACTGAGTCTTGTATGAGACAGTCGCACATGTGAGATCAACTTAGATCATTATATACTCCTCATTTGATTATAGGAAAAAATACATTCTTCTCCGTTGTGAGACCGTCTCATATAACTTTTTGTGTTGGCCGATAGTTAATTTTTGGCTTATTAACAGAATTCCAGTTTTCCTATGATAATGAGTCATTTATGCTTTGTGGTACTGAGCTTCTTGCTCCCAAAATGTGCAGCGAAATTCAATTTCCCGACTTTTTGCTGAGAATAAAACTTATATAGAAATTAGAGTGCTGCAACTTATTATTCATGTATAATGTATTGACATTATACGAAATTCCAAAGACATTCTTCTTTGTTTATATTAAACTCCTTAATGAACTACAGAAATTCAGGTACATTATGAGGGAGTTGCAAGGGGCTATAATCATTAGTTCAATTTTTCAGAGCATATTGGGATTCAGTGGCCTTATGTCTCTACTATTAAGGTAAAGCGGAGGGTTCCTTTCGAAAAATAACGTTAATTGCCGTACATCAAGATTATCTTGTGAATGAGACATTATTTGTTCACCTTTTTTTTTTTTTATTCCATTGCAGGTTGATGAACCCAGTTGTAGTTGCGCCTACAATTGGCGCTGTAGGTTTAGCATATTTCAGCTATGGGTTTCCTCAAGCTGGCAGTTGTATCGAAATAAGCATACCTCAAATCTTATTGCTTCTTTTCTTCACACTGGTGAGCTGTTGATCAGAAAATTTATGTTTTAATTTTAGCTGGTGGGTGCTCGCGATTTAGATATACAATTGACTTTATTTTCTACCTCTTATTGTCCAGTATATTAGAGGGGTATCCATTTCAGGACATCGAATATTCCAAATTTACGCGGTAATGTTTACAATTCACTCTCTGATAAAGAAAACATGTGGATGGATGTTCACCTTGTTTGGCTATTATATGTTCCATCGGTTTTCTTGACCTTTGTCAACATTTGCAGGTGCCACTAAGTATCGTGATTGTATGGACATATGCTGTTTTCCTGACGGTTGGTGGAGCCTATAACTTCAAGGGTTGCAGCCCAAACATACCAAGTTCAAATATCTTAGTAGATACTTGCATCAAGCATGCTTATACCATGAAGCATTGCCGGACTGACGTTTCAAATGCATGGGCGGCTTCTTCTTGGTTCAGAGTTCCGTACCCATTGCAGTGGGGTATTCCTATCTTCCGCTTCAGGACTTCTATAATTATGATCATCGTCGCACTTGTTTCATCAGCAGATTCGGTAGGTAATCCATCTTTCAGAAGATCAGTTTATTCTTGCCATCAGAATTGACTTGGCAAATCATTTGTTCACTTTACAAATGTTGCAATTTTCATCCTCCAGTTTTGGGTATGACATAATATTAAGTATATGACCTGCATAGGTTGGGACATATTACTCGGCATCACTGCGAGTCAACTTAAGGCCTCCAACCCGGGGAATTGTAAGTAGAGGAATCGCGATGGAAGGTTTTTGCAGTTTGGTGGCTGGACTTTGGGGTACTGGTACTGGATCAACTACTCTAACTGAGAACGTCCACACTATCAGCGTAACTGATGTCGCTAATCGAAGAGCTGTACAGCTTGGCGCCATCCTATTAATTCTTCTCTCCTTTTTAGGTAATTACACTTTTCTATTCCTCCAAGGTACAACCTGAATGACCTGACCAAACTTGACTTTGGCCTGAAAAGTACTACCTGAAGTAGACCAGAACGTGAATTGACCAGACGTAATAATTCAAACGACCAGCGCCTTAACAACCCCAACCTAAACTGACTACCCACCGAAATGACCCGACTAGAACCCGATTTGAATGCCCCAGTATGCTCTCAAGATAAATAAAAAGTACAACTTGTGTTTGCAGGGAAAGTGGGAGGTATTCTTGGTTCCATACCACAAGCACTGGCGGCTTCTGTACTGTGCTTCAGTTGGAGTCTTACAGTAGCACTCGGTCTCTTAAATTTGCAGTATACGCAAGCATCTAGTTTTAGAAATATGGCAATTGTTGGTGCTTCCTTGTTTCTTGGTCTATCTGTCCCTGCTTACATCCAGCAGTTTCAACCCGAGATCAGCCTTATTCTTCCTGGTTATTTGATTCCATATGCAGCTGCATCAAGTGGGCCCGTTCACTCTTCCAATGCCCAAGTAAGTACTTATTCTCGGAAAACTTCCCTTTTTGGTAGTCGGTACCTTGAGGCTTGAGTTACTTTCCCTCGCTTGCTTAGTAGAGCTAATACCGTCTTCATTCCTCTGACTTAATACCAGCTTAATTTTGCAATCAATGGCCTCTTGTCTATGAATATGGTTGTGACATTCTTCCTAGCACTAGTGCTGGACAATACCGTGCCTGGAAGCAAAGAGGAGCGCGGTGTATACAAGTGGTCTTCTCCCGAGGATTTGTCTACTGACGAAACCTCTCAAGCTGCTTACAAGTTACCACGTGGTGTCGCTCGTGCTTGTTGTTGGGCTAGGTGTCTAGGTGTATGAAGTTGATATGTTATTGCTCTAGACTATGAGGCCTAGATTCGCGGTCAAGTCGAGTTTTAGGTCGCTAAGATTTTGACAGGTCTAGTTGAAAATTAGTTCGTGAATCGATTCAAAACCAGTTTAATCTTACAAATGTAAGCTTACAGATCAATCATTAATATAAATACACACAACACATTGTTCTGTGCTCTTTATTTTCGTATGTGTTACAATTTACGAAGAAACCACCAGTCGGGATTCACTAATCACTGCCTGCATCCAAGAAAGGGTAGTCAGTGTACCCGACAACAGGATCTTGAGTATAGAATGTAGCTTCGTCGTACTGGGCCAGAGGCGCATTGATCTTAAGCCGGTGGACCAAATCAGGGTTCGAGATGAAAAATCTAGCATAAGCGATCAAATCAGCATCTCCCTCGGAAATGGCCTTCATTCCCAGCTCTCGGTTAAACCCTCCGCTAATCATAAAGTTTCCTTGGTACGCGTCCCTAATTTTTCTCACTATCTCAGCTTCACTCTCGCTAATGCCGCCTCCAAGGGTTCCTGCTTGAATTTGGAGGTGTGCCATCTTTACCCCTGCTTCCTCCTGCAACTTATTAAGTCTTTCAACAACAGCTAACCCGAGTGCAAGTGGGTCTGAATCACGGGCATCTTGATGGTACAGTGTCGGGGATATTTTCACTGCCACTCTCTCCATTCCGATGGCTCCAGCCACAGCATTGACAATTTGCATCAGGAATCTGCATCGATTGTCAAGGGAGCCGCCATACTCATCAGTCCTATCATTGATCCCGTCTTTCAAGAACTGGTCAATGAGATATCCGTAGGCTGCATGAAGCTCTACCCCATCAAAACCTGCTCGAATGGAATTAATGGCTGCTTGCCGATGCTCCTCTATTAGCTCTTCGATCTCTGAAGATGATAAAGCTTGGGGGCGTGAGTACTCGGAAAAGGATCCATCCGGTAAGAGTACTTTCCACCTGCCTGAAATAGGCTTGTTTGTTGATGATCTTGGTGCTTTTCCTCCAGGTTGATATGCTACATGACAAGGCAGCTTATTTTTCCCGAATTTGACAAAAAAAAAAAAAAAAAAAAAAAAACGGGGTTATTCTCTTGCGTACCCTGGACTTTTTCGTTTTCTAAGGTGTACCCTCGTTTTTCAGAAAATGGTAATTTTTTTCAAACCAATTATCTCGTCAAGGCCTTAAATTTGAAAAAGAAAATCACTGCTTTTTGAACTCGTAGCCGGTAGTTATGGTTGGTCAAACTTTTTCAACGAATAAATTTTGACCGATCATAACTCCCGACTACGAGTTGAGACGTCGCTCAACTCTTTTTCAAACTGAAGACCTCATAAAGACGGTCAATTTGAAAAAAAAAAGTTTATCGTATTTGAACTTGTAACCAAGAGTTATTGACGGTCAAAGTTTTCTTGCAAGAAAAGGGGAGTACATCTTAAAAAATGAAAAAACTTGAGGGGTACACTAGAGAATATCCCAAAAAAAAAAAAAAAAACTGAAAGGATATCAAGAGTATAACTTTGTACCAGTGTGTGAAGCACGTCCGCAATGCCACAACTGAGCGAAAAAGAAGGCGCCTTTTCCATGGACAGCATCAGTGACTTTCTTCCATGTCTCTATGTGTTCCTCTGTGTAAATTCCTGCACAATAAGGGTACCTGCAATAAAAGATACTCGTAAAACATTTTATTGGCCATAGCATAAAATAGCCCATTAAATAGTTTCCGCTTCATATTGTTGTCCACCAATCACAACTTGTGAGAAGACCATCTCAACCAAAACTTTAAGACGATGGTTGAGGTCCAATCAATAGTCTTATTGACTTAACATGCCTACTCACTTTATTACTTGAATCCCTATTAGGCTTGGAGAGTAGATAATGCAAGGTTCGCCCATACCCAGTGATATTCCAATGATTTAAACCCGTGATCTTTTGGTCACGCTGGTTCTAATACCATTTCAGAAGATCATCTCATCAAAAGCGTAAGGCGATGGTTGAGAGCCGTCTTAAACAAGAAATGGTGTATCAAATGATAGCTAAGAGGGTGCACAGGGTTACTCTTGTACAGTACTATTGTTCTCCTTTCGTCTCAATCGTTTACAAGGAGTTTCTACCTAAGTGTAGTGTACCCCATACTCTACAAAATTAGGTCCACCACAGAATTCAATCCATTAGTTTTGCTGGTGAAATGGGTGGCTAACAATTGATCATTGTGATCAAACTCACTTATCCAACGTAACTGATACCTGAAAAGCGAGAACAATGAGTAAAAGAGAAAAGCGAAGACATTACCCCGCGGCCATAGGAGAAGTAAAAACTCCCTCGGAAATGAGAAGACCACCCTTAGTTGCGCGTTGAGAGTAATACTCAACCATGGCTTGGTTCGGTATGTTATGTAACGCCCTACACCGAGTCATGGCTGCCATTACGACCCGGTGAGACAACTGTAGCTTCCCCACCTTGTATGGACTAAATAGATCAACGTTCTCTGCTCCTTGTCTTTCTTCGTCTGCATTCTCCATTTTTTTTAACTCGTATGTTTTGATAGGCATAAGTAAGTTGTGTCACTAATTGTGTGTGAGGTTGGTGTGCTTGGGATGACTTGGATTTATAGTCCATACTTATGATAGTACTCACTCCGTACTAATCATTTGTTTACCTTTAATTAAAATACTTTTCGCAAAAAATTTAGAAAGTAAACAAATGAGTGAGACACTGAGAGTATCTTTTAAGGTAGGTTAATGTTTGAGCGGAAAAAGGATTATATATCGAAATGTACTAAACCGAGTTTATATGTATTTTTTCTGAGTTTTATAAAAATTTTAAGTTACATTTTAGTTTTGTTACGTCAAAACTCAAATTTTTCTAAACTTATGTTTAATGTTTTTAGTTATATTGTATTTTTTTAAGTTCAATATTTTAGTGAATGAACTCAAACTTTATAATAAAAAAACATAATTTTTAAAATAAAATTCGAAAATATTATCTTAATGCTCAGAAACTACATCAGATATATAATTTACTTACCGAAAAGGTAGAAGATAAATAGCTGAAAATTAGGAGCTAATAAGATACAGTTGATTATATAAAAAAATATTTAACAAATTAGTAAAAAATGTAGTTAATTTTAATAAATGACATAAAAGGTCAGAATAATTATATATTAAATTGAAAAAGTAGAAAAATAAAATAAAACAAATACAAATACAAATTCTTGGGTTTGGTAGTTTGGTCCGCGAGGTCCATTCAATTTGATCTAAAAATGGTCCAAAGACCGAAAAACATAATCACACGGACTATCGAATAGAACTGTATAAAACACGGGTCATTAACGCGCGCTTTGATCAGGTATTTGGCCTGGATCGAAATAACATACTCCGTAATTACTTGGACCGTGGATCGGACTATATGGAATACGATCCACAAATACTCGGGTTTTTTAGAGCTTTGTTATTGACTTATTGCTCTAGGGCTCTAGGCTATGAGGCCTGGATTCTAATAGAAATAATTATAATACTTGGGCCCCAACCATCACCTTAAGGTTTTGGTTGAGATGGTTCATCTATCAGATTCATGGTCAAGTCGAGTTTGTAGGTCGCTAAGATTTTGTCAGGTCCAGTTGAAAATTAGTTTGCAAATCGATTCAAACCAGTTTAATCTACATTGTAAGCTTACGGATCAATCATCAATATAATTTACACACAACACATTGTTTCTGACTTTCTGTGCTCTTTATTCAGTGTTGAACTGTTGATTGGTAGCAATAAGAGTTACGATTTACGAAGGAATCACCAGTAAAGATATTCCATAACTTGGTGTTCCTCTGCGTAAATTCCTGCACAATGAGGGTACCTGCAGTAAAGATATTCCATAACTTGGTTGGGTTAGTTGGTGAGTAAATAATAAGACGCCCTAAATCGAATAGGTAAATAAATGATCTGACCTCGTCTACTCGGCTACTACCTAAGTGATCATGTCTGTCTTTTCGTAGGGTCAAATGGTCAATTGATTGCAAAGAGTTTCATTGTTTCACCATATCAAATGATGGCAAAGACGTCGACTCATTGGGTGCAAAGGGGTACGTACTCTTGTACTGTTGTTCTCCCTCCCCCTCCGTCTCAATCATTTATAAGGAATTTTTAACAGTTTATCATTGTGATCAAACTTGGTTGCCTCTATCATAGTCCTAACAAGTTATACAAAACTCACTAATTTAACGTAACTGATACCTGAAAACTGAAAAGTACGAGGAGCAAAAAAGAAATAGAAATATTACCCTGCGGCCTGCGGTCATAGGAGACGTGAAAACTCTCTCAGAAATGAGAAGACCACCCTTAGTAGCGCGTTGAGAGTAATACTCAACCATAGCTTGGTTGGGTACGCTACCTAACATCCTACACCGAGTCATGGCTCCCATTACGACCCAGTGCGACAATTGTAGCCTCCCTACCTTGTATGGACTAAATAGATCATCTTTCACTTCCTCTTGTCTTTCTTGCTTTGCATTCTCCATTTTTTTTTAACTTTTGTCTTTCGGTAGTCAGGAGTTTGTGTGTTTGATAAATGATGGACACGACTTGAATTAAAAGTCCATATACGTATGAGTTAAGGTAAACTGTTGGGCTAGACTAAATCAAACAAAGTTGTAATCTGAATAAGAGTTGATTTTTCAATTAAAGTTGATTTGTAATCTGAATAAGAGTGTCCTGGACTAAATCAAACAAAGTTTTCTGGTCAAGTTAAGGTAAACTGTTGGGCTAGAGACCAGTAGTTACTTTGGTTCGGTTCGAAATAAGGATGGATTAGACTTGATCGAAGTTTCGAACAAAATAAACCAAATTGTATGATGTGTTTTATTATCGAGATGTCAGCTAGTATAGGTCATTCGGGTCGGTTCAGGTGGATCACTTCGGATCGGGTCATTTTCGGGTCAACATGTTCTCCGGTAATTTTTGGGTTCGGGTCATTTTCGGGTCAACATGTTCTCGGGTAATTTTTGGGTCAGGCGACTTCGGATCGGGTTATTTTGGGTCGTTTGGTCATTTCGGGTCATGGTTTTTCATTAATTCAGTCATTTTGGTTCAATCGGATCATTTTGGATCACTTCGGGTCTTTCAAGTCATACACCGGATCATACATTTCGGGTCAATTTCGGTCTTAAGTCAGACTTATCGGATCGGGTCATTCGGTTCGAGTCAGCTTTGCCAGGTCTAAATTGTGCCATGTCGTCATGGGAAGCCTTACGTTTAAGTGAAGGGCCGTTGATAACTTCACATCATACAGGTTGTGGTCCAGTTATATAACGCAATTGAGTGCGACACTTTAATGTTTTGGATCCATACTATATTACTTTATTTTAGAGGTCCAGTTCATCTTTATGTTCCCAACTCTTCATGCCTCCTGATTCCATCCTACTCAAATACCCAACTTCTCATGAACCAATTTTGGTCCAAACTAACTACAGATTAATCATAACATAAGACTTTTGTCTAAGCCTCAACTTTTGTGGACTAGGTCCAAAATATTGTATTTAGGGGTGTTCAAAGAGTGATCAAGGCCGGCAAATCGGACCGCCAAATCGGTCTGATCTAGACCGGATACATATCAGTCCGATCTTCGGTTCCAAAAAAATATGGTGACCGACCGGTTCACGTTAAAAAAAAAAAAAAAAAAAAAAAAAAAAAACTCAATTTATCCTTTTTAAAGTGGAGTCGATCCGGTCCAAACCGGGAAAAAACCGGACCTAAAGGGTTCTGGTCCGGGTCCCCTTCTAACCCGTCCGATCTCCGATCTGGAGGTATCTGGTCCAGTTTTGGACCAGTGAACACCCCTAGTTACATTTACCGATAAGATTATCATCTATTGACAATAGAGAAATAATATCTTTTTTTAAAAAAAAAATAATAAAAAAAAAAAAAAAGAGAGAAATAGTATATTTCACAATAGTACACTCCTTCTATTCCGATTATATGTTTATATATTCCAGTTTAATAAGGTGTTTAAGTCAAGTTTACCTTTGTTTTTAAGGAAAGCTTTTGATGGGCAATTTGATATTCTACATTCAGTTTGATCTACTTGTCATCCAATAATTGATGTGTAACATTCATTATTCTACTTAATTTAATGTAATAATTTGAAGTGTCATTAATTAAAAAAAAAAAAACTGATAAAAACATACTAATGTGAGGGTTTTTAATGAAAAAAAAGGACAATAGGTTAAGTTAGTATCGGTTGAAATGTATTCAAATTCAAGTATTTTCCGAGTATGTCGATTTTGCTTCAATTTCAGTTTGATTATGGTTTTTTCAGATTTCAGGTAGTATTTTAGCTATGTAAATTGGGTATTCGATCAAATACCAATTCAGATATTTCTATTTAGTTTTTAAAACTCATGTTTATCTTATAAAGGTCTACGAGTCTACAACACTCAGATCACTATTAACTATGGTTAGCAAAGTTAACACAAGAAAATGAGATTTAAACTAGAAGAAAACCTCACGCACTTTACATGAAAACATACGTAGAACCAAATGTATGGACAAACAATCTAATTGGACAAGTAATCGGCAACATAACACATCTTATGTCTCAAAATGCATCCACTAACCAAACCAATTGGCCTATAATCATGTAGAAATAGAACAACCAAAAACTATATTAAATCATGGACCGACTATCTCTAGTTGAATTAACCAAGACAAATCAACTTTAATTGAAATGGGAACAAGGTTAATGAAATAACGGCACTCTTTCAGCCAAAACAACCCCCCATTGGATTCGTCCTCTCTATTTTTCGATAATATCAACACAAGAATCCAAAGAAAGTAACCTAGTAGGAAGAGTAAAAGTAACGTAATGGTAATAGTAAATTAATTTAATTAATTCTTGTTTAAGATCGACGGTAAATATTTATTTTAAACTTAAAACAGATCAAATAAATAGATAAGATAAAAGGTAGAAATTCGAATGTGAATAGCACTGAACTTATTCAGATTTACTGTTAACTGAATAAGTAAATAAATAGGGAGAACTTGGAACTAAAATTTTGGGGTAGTGGATGTATTTCCTTTTATTGTTTTATACTTACGTTAAGGTTTCATATTAAGAATTTTTGGTAACAAAAATTGATAATTTTAACTATTTCTTGGAATTCTGGGGTGGCGAATGCTACCCTTTGCTACTAGTTAGGTGCTATTAAGGGGGCGAAAATTTTCAATTGAGGCAAATAGGTAATGTCATAAGATAAACTCGAAAAATTTAACTTAAAATTTCGGATTTTCATTTTTCAACTGGGACGACCGCCTTTGTTACCCCCCTCGCTACACAACTGAACTTGTCTCATCTATCTATATATAGTAGTTTACGTGTTAGATGGATACGACTGTTTTAAGAAAGACCAACTTAAATAACTTTTACCTTAATAAAACTTATTTTTTACTTAACCTAGGATTAAAGTAAGATAAAAATGACAGAGGGATGTATTAATGTGTCGGGAGGTGTTGCACGTGCGGCTACCGGGATCCTCTCGAGATATTTGGGAGAGGGGGTGGTCAAAAGATGCCGCGCACGTGCCCTTAGCCTTGTCCTCAGTCAAAGGTCAAAGTTCCGTAAAGTAATGTATTATGTATGTAAAGCAAAGAGGAGGCCAAAATTAAGGTGGTGTTTTAATTTATGTAATTACAAAAATTATTAGTACACGAGTCATGCATCTCCGTAAATATAGCATTCTTTCTATATCACCACTCACCACATATTAATCATTTTGGAACGGTCCAATTTTTTGCCACCCAATGTATTTTTGTAGATGTTCATATACATGAAAAATAAAATATGTAGTGGTTTTATACTACAATATGTCGATCTATAAGGATAAAGGATGATATATGAGTGACGTCTAAAAGACATTTTGTTAAACGATAAATTTATATTTATACAATATGTAAATTAGGGATCAGATTTAGTGTGATTGTCAACTAACTTAGTTGGTAAGTCATGTACGAATCCTGTTAGCATTAAAATTACCCTTGTGATTTCCTTTACCCACAAAAAAAATAGTGTGCTAAGTCAAGTATTGGAGTATGCATGTAAAAAAAAAATATGCGGGTGAAAGTCTTCTAAAATACTCTTTACGGATCAGGTTAATCGTTCTTTCTTTAATTAAGTATATGCATCATTAGGATTGAAATGAATATGATTGATTACACAATATCTAATTTGTGCCTTTGTTCATTTATGTATATTTTTAGGATAATTTTAACGTATTTTTTCAGTGTTGATAGAATTTTTTAAAGAAAAAAAAGTACTTCTGAAATAAATAATTCATAAGTTTTTATATGATCAAATACAAAATGCACTTATGAAATAAATAAATAAATACATAATGTTATGTATTACCATAACAAATAAGAATAATTGTTTTATATTCGCATAAGATTTAAAAATAAAAAACAGTTTTGCTGATGTATGCAATTAATTTAAAAATTGTAAGATAGATGTGGAATAAAACTTGGTATGTATGTGATGAGCATGCAAGGATAATAGAATATGCAGAGTTGCAGGAAAGTGTAAGATTAGATTTGGTTGTGTGGGCATAAGTATGTATGACTAATGGATTGTCCATATGTGAGGTGTCAAGTTTATCAAATGTATCTACACACTCGTTTTCGTTTTTTTTTTTTTTTTTTGGATCAAATCATCATGTGTTTATCTCCACTATTCTTTTTGCCTGCAAATCTCCAAAGTTAGCTTTGATTCTCATCATCCTTGTATACATGTGCAAGGGATTTGCTTTTGTAACACCTAAATGAGTTCTTAAGTTGTTGGTTATGTAGATAATAATTGATCAATTAAAACAATTAATCCGTAAAATCGTCAATAAAGGATCTTAGTTATGTCAAGAGGGGTGTTAACTTCGCTAATTTTCCGTATTACAGTGTAAAATAATTAGTCAGACCCCCTTATTATTTACGTCATTATATTATCCGCCACTATAATAGGCATCCCTTCATTGCAATTGAATCCTATTATTCAGAAATTCCTTCATAAATAGTTGGTTGCGGAGATAATTAGTCAATTAAAATAACTAATCCATCAAATATTAAGCCCTTAATTTCAATTTAAAAAACTATTGGTAAGAAATTATACCATATAAAAAACGTTGATGATGTTTAATTTAATGAAATAAAGTGAATTCAAAAAAAAAAAATTAATCAATGTTAAATGTTATTTGAAGATAAACTACCACTAATGACGAAATTAGGATTTGACTTTCAGTTAAGGATACTATACTAACATAATAACGTAAAGTTGAAAAATATTGAAAATAATAACAAAAAACTTCAAATTTTTCATATATCAAAAGCGCGACAAGCAACAACTCTTACTAGCGATCGTGTTCTTTTCTGCTGAAAGAAGCTAAACTGAACTGAAGTGAACGAAGTTTATCTGAACTGAACTGAACTGAACTGAATGGAGCTAATTAAGCTGAAATAAGAGTTAATTTTTGAAAAGATGAGTTGAACTGGACCGAACTGAATGAAGATGAGCTAAACTGAACTGAATAGAGCTGAGCTAGCTAAACTGAAATGGACTGAAACTAAGACGGAAAAAACAGGGTCACAGCTGGCTACGCCACTGGTTGATACGTAATAAGTTGATTAACATACAGTACATTAATTATTAACTCCATCGGGTATATATATAATTAGGGCATTCCTTGGTTAGTCAATACTTCCCATAGGGCATAGACATTAGACAATGTATAAATTCACATGCACCTCCAAAATTAAAAGTATTTACCTACTAAACAACGGGCAAAATATATGGCCTAAACACCTAAGCTAGAAATAGGTCATAAATATAGGTTGCATGCCTTATAAACTACTTCTACCACCTTTTGAAATCGTATAATATTACAAAGATAAGAGACACGTAACCATATGCATGTATAAGTTAGGTTTCGATACCAAAGATTAAACCAATTATGCAATGTCAATAATGTATTAAGGGTATTATTGGTGTACACTGTAATAGATTTAATTTCTGACCAAAATGCTGTGAAGATTATCCATTCACAATGCTATGACGTTCATACTTAACATGTTCCCATGTGAAACTTGATCAATTTGTCATTCTCAACCATACAAATTATAAAACAATCGTAAGTTTATGTTTAATTTGTTAATTTACTCTAAAGTGATCTATGATCACATGCACGTATGTATATGTATTTTGTGTGTTATTACTTGGCAACGGGGTTTCATCCCATTTGAATGGACTTAAAGAATTGTATTTTTCTTTTTCTTTTTTTTTTCATATCGACGAGTTTTAAACTAAGGTTATTAGGATCACAGGAAGTATAGTTATTCTACAATCTACATCCCTCATCTAGAAATTTCTATACAAATAAACACTTTCATACTAAATATTTGTTGGGTCGTGACCCATTTAGTGTCCAGCCCAAAAATTCACTTTTGAACTTAGTCTTATGGAAATAAAATATAAGGTAGAATTTCGCCGTATAGGTGGTTACAAAGTTGCTTATATTTGTAGAGTTGTACTTCGCATATACTTTTGCGTGAAATTTCCGAGTTTTCAAAATAAGTTTATAGAAGATCGTTTAATTGTAGAAGAGCTTTATGCTCAAATATTTAATCAAATTATCAACATTACAAAAAAAGACACATGTCGTTATGTCACATGTTAAATAAAATGAGTCAAGTCATATACTTAATTCAAACGTTGCATTATTTTTGTATTTGAAGAACATTCCTTTTATTTGTGATGACACTTTAATTTCATTTTGAAATTAAAGGAATATCCTTTGAACCCTAGTACTAGGGTAAGGCTAAACACCATTATTATTGCCGAACTTGACCTAATTCAACAATTTAGGTTATTATACGTAGTATTCTAATGAGTAATAATGACTTGCAATAAGTATCCAAATTTGTATCATTCAATTAACGTACATCACATCACTTTCACGTTCGAATCTTTGTAGTTCATGGTCCGACCAAAAATAGACTCCATAAATAATAAGAGCACAAACAAGTTAAAATGAGGCAAGTGTAACGTATGATGCTGAAGTTTACGCTCAAATAGTTTACACGAAAACTGTTGGCTGATTTGAGGACCGAATTTTTGCCTAGGGGAACTGAAAAGAACTAAAATTATTTTTTTAAAAATTGAATACACAAAATTAAGAGTAAGTCCAAAAAAACACGATCTATATGTAAATATTTTATTATTAAAGTTAATATGTGAACCGATGACAAAAATATACATGTAAGGCTCATTATCGAGTTTTTTTCCTTAGGTTTTGCTTGATGAGTGAAATAAATTTAATTAAATTTGATCTGTGATCTATTGTTGTTACATTTGCTATGCAAAATTTCTCTTTTTTGTACTAATAAAGTTAAAAATTTGTGATTTTGCTTAACAAACTAAAAGTTACAATTATGTAATTTGATGACTTTGACTTTTTAATACCAATATTAATGTTTAAAATTTAAATTTTCTTAGAATTACGGTTTTACTTGTTGATCTTGTTTATAGTCTTTTGGTATTGACTATTTTAACAAAATTGATAAATTAGTTATCATCCATCATTTGATATGTCGATTTATATTTCAAATGCAAATTAAACCAAGTGATGTTTTTTGAATTTATCGCCTAAAAAATCTAATTAGCCTCAGTGGCGGAGTGAGGGGGTAGTAGGGCTCTCCCCTGTTGAGAATCAAAAACTTTGAAATTTTTAGTTAACTTTTGAACTTTTTTCCACTACTTATTTACCCTCGTTGAAATTTCGCGCCCATCCTAACTACAAATCCTGAGTCCTGTCGACAAACCGTCACTGAATATACTTATCTAAATATCATTCGACGATTTAAGTTTCGATCAACTTGCAACATTAAACCCATTTATCATTTTGGGAAAATAAACGAACTAGGCACAAACTAGCCTCTTGCAATCTAAAGTAAACCCTAACTATACAATTACATAACCAAGTTCCCAAATATTTAACTCATCAAAACGTCCAAAAACATCAAATAATAGGCCAAAATATGTAGGGAGTAAAGAAGACGGTCAAAATGTAGTTGACAGTCATAAGGGGGAACAAAACTGGTAAAAAAGAAAAGTATGCGTCACAATGTCACATTACTATTATCTACTGCCTTAACATTTTGAAGCAAAAGTATTCTGCATTGCTTACATTTTTGCACTCAGTTGCCCTAAAAACAGGAATTATCATTAAAATGGCAATTCCACAAATTTAATAGATCACATCTCCTACTACTCCTAGTACTAAAGAAGTGGCGGAGCCAGAAATTAAAATAAGCGGAAATGAACTTATTATAGTATAAGGTAGCTTCGAAAAAAATTCGAAAATTCTAACTAGAAATTTCGAAATTTTCAAGCGACTGGCAAGCGCCTCTGCTAGTCCTTCCTGCTCCACCACTGAGTTATTGTATATGACAAACAAAAAATGACCATTTTAGGTTAAAATGTGACCGTTTTAAAAAGTGTTTATTCTATATATACGGAGTAATTTTTAAGTGGTCGTACCATCCCGACGGTCTTATAATATTATTTATGCTCCTAGTGCTACACTATACGTCTATACTACTTATTCACTAGTCTTTTTTCTGCTGATTACCAGGCTTACTGTTTTCCGGGTTTCATGGCCCATGTTCTTTTTTAGCTTCGGGTGTTTTTTTGGGTAATTATTGTCTTTTCTTTTGTACATTTGCTGATAGTAAGATTGCTTGTTTGCTATCCTAGGTTATTTGAGTTGTTTCTTTTTTGGCATTCATCAAGTTAGATGTACTTTGGTCATTGTTTTAGAAGTTTTGCTTTTTGAATTTGGGATGGGAAATGATAGGTTGGATTAAGAGAGGGGCCCGGGTTACACTAGCGACACAAACTAACGGGTATTATCTCTGATTCTTTGAAAATGCTCCATTTGATTTTGCACAACGATTCAAGTTTCGAATGGATACTGATTTTCCACTGATGTGCAATACAAAAATGAGACAATTCTAGTGAATCAAAAGGAGTGTCATTTTGTAAAATATTCAAAGATTATCGTGATATTTTAAGCTGGTTTAACATAATAATACTTTATTTGTAATTAGTGATACTAGGTTATGAGTTATGACTCTTATTAATCAACATTACTGAAATTTAGTGTTTGTAATATAAATATGAAAGTGAAGGATGTGAGAAAGATTGATTTGCTTTTCCCAAACCTATAATATCAATTCTCGAGTTCTAATTCTTCTAATTCATTCATTAATCGATCTCGTACATATTTATATTATCACATACTACTGCCCTTCTCAAGGGCCCTACTACTATTATTTGTAGAATTGTAGTCCAATAATCTATCTATCTCTCTCTCTCTTAATTATTACGACTTATCAAAATTGTAATTCGTATTAATTTTTTAACTTTACACACTCTTGATCTAAACGTGATTTTTTTCTAGTTATGATAACAAAATACTCTCTTTGTCATTCATTTGCTATTGTTGGTTGAAGTATTCCAAAAAAAGAATAGAAAGAGAAATAAACGACTATAACGGTTTAGCAACAAAAGTCAAGTAGAAATGTCGAATTATAAAGAGTAATTAATACATTATTATACCTTACGGAGTACTCCGATCCGTATTATAGATGGGTTCCATTATGGATTATAACATAAAATAATCGATGACTAATTGAAGCTTATCCCTCTATTTTAAACAAACTAATTTAGGCTCTATTCTTTTCGGCTGAAACGAGCTAAACTGAATTGAATTGAATGGAATTGAGCTGATCAATTGAACTAAATGGAGTTGAGTCGAAGTGAATGAAGTTGAAGTAAGAGTTAATTTTGTGATGAAACGAGCTAAACTGAATTGAATTGAATGGAATTAAGTTGATCAATTGCACTAAATGGAGTTGAGTCGAAGTGAATGAAGTTGAAGTGAGAGTTAATTTTGTGATGAGATTAGCTGAACAGAACTCACAAAGTTAAACTAATTTGAACTAAATAGAGTTAAGCTGAATTAAAATGAGCGGGAAAAAACAGGGTTTTAGTACATGGATCGTTGGTTTGACCCACGAACGTGGTCTGACAAATAGGTTTGTTGGGGAGATATTAACGAGTGATTAGTGTGTATAATAATAGTACGTCAAACTATACTTAAAATAATTTGGGAACACTTAATTAACACGTGAATTCTGGACTGTAGAATACGATGTAGCACAAGTACAATTATACAAAGCACTGTTCACAAACTCCATTGTATTATTCTTTTCCATAAATAGATAGATTTAGAGGTTCGAAATGGTCGGCAGATTTCGAGATTAATCTTAAATCTTGCTAATAAGAATCTAAGTTTATTATTCTGTCAAACATGATTATGATTATCTTCTCTGAATCTCATTCAGTTCTGCTTCGCAGCTACCGAGTCTATATACCGTCATATGGTTCACTATCGATGCGATAACTACTACCTACTTAGCATATACGGAGTCCCTAAATATCATCACGGCAAGCTATTTTACAATTAAAAATATATTCAAGGCATTTGTTTCAGTAGCTAATCAGACAATGCATGAAAAACCAGCAGTAAGGCAGTAACAGTAGCAAAGCAGCATGTAACTGAACAATATAAGTCCGTATATATCCATGTAAAACCGTCTTACTTTATAATAATACACGTTATATAATCACTTTGGCTAATTATTGCCTTTTTCATTTGAATTCAATCTTATTGACTCCTTCGTTCACACTTGGTATATAGCGTGGATAAATTTTCACTAAAAGACAGGAAATTAAAGTAAATTTAATTAATTAATATTATTATTAGTGGTTTATTTTAATTTGTAAAGAAAGGGACTGTGGAAAGGCTGCATGAAAGACAAGTGTATGAATTAGTTTGGAAAAAAAAGTTGTGTATCGACTAAATCGTGATCTAAAGTCGAATCGGCATTCAATACGGTTTTTGGTACTACGTATATTAATCTTGTTTCATATTTTGACGACCATTTGTATTCACACGTACTCTTTTGATTTTGATTGACTATGAAATACGGAGTATGAATTTACTCCTAGTTCGTATGCATTATATTATTATTTATTTATTTATTATTTAATTTTTAATTTCTTACAAAATCCACATGTTTGAGAGTGCTTTAAAAAATTATTTTATGAAATTAAAATATTATTGTACATATGGATGATGGTAGATAATTTGGCTTGATTTTTAATTAGATTTATAGATAAATTATGGATATATTAAATTTAATTAAATTGGAGAAGTTTATATCAAAAAAGTGAGAGTTGCATATATAAACTATTTAAAATTAGAATGGTGTGATCTTTATTTGTCGCTTGATTTATTCTAATAATTTACATCAGAAATTAAAATTTACTATGAATTTTCACGCCAAAGTTAATTGTGTATTTTGCTATTATTAATATACATTTAACGTTTACAAATTCATTAGTTTCTTATAAACTGCGTAAAATTAAAATAATGTGATTTTTATCTTATTCTAATAATAACCGTATAAATTTTAAATTTATTATGTATTTTAATTTTGTATTGCTGTTTAATTTATTTGAAAATTAAATAGGGTAACGTTTAATTTTTATTATGCTATTATTTGCATTAAATGTTTAAATATTATTTTTTTGCTTTACAGTAATAGATGATGATGTGGCTTGATAGATTACTACTTCCTCCTAGTCGCTGTTTTGTTCCCCTCTCTTTTTTTACACAATAATTAAAGAAATGAATTTGAATCACACAAAACATTCTACCCACATGGAAATTGCACATGGAATTAAATTTGGACAACACCAATGTTTTCAAATAAGAAAAGAGAACAAAACCCGTCTAGCATGAAATAAAAATGGGAATATTCTATATGGTACCCCTTAATTTTTCGACTTTCTACATGATACCCCTATACTTTTTAAAACATACATGGTACCCCTAATTGTTGTTATTATCACTAAGTGTACCCCTAAACTTTATTGTTCGTCAATTAAACTCAGTTTTAGGCGTTAAGTGATGACTTGGATGCGTAACCAAATATGTCATTTATTATCCCATGACATAAGGACTCTATTATGCTCAATATCCATCTCGATCATAATATTTATTGATATATATGGGCTAAAAAAAACTTGATGGAAAATTTATTGATTCCCTACCAAATTATCACGTCTAAAGATAGATATTGAGCCTAATAGAGTCTTTATGTCATGGGAATGATAAATGAAAAGCTTGGTTACGCGTCTAACTAATCACTAACGCCTAAAACTAAGTTTAATTGACGGAAAATAAACTTTAGGGGTACACTTAGTGATAATGACAACAATTAGGGGTACCATGTATGTTTTAAAAAGCGTAGGGGTACCATGTAGAAAGTCAAAAAATTGAAGGGTATCATGTAGAATATCCCAATAAAAATTGAAAGAGGGAGCAAAACACTGATTAGGAGAGAGTATTATATAGGAAAATGGTGAACTGTGATGTACTGGTTTGTCTTTTTATTATATTATAGATTTTGAATTCCTTACAACTTTGCCATCTCGTTCTTTATACACAAAACTACGATAATTCAGAAAGAAGGAGAAAAGAGAATTGAGCCGCCCAACACCCATCGTGCGCAGACATCCAACCTCACTAGTGTTTGCGGTTAGGACCGGTCGACGAACACCACCCATCCTCTCTGCAGCCACCGCTCCACCGATAACAACACTTTATGCCCTTTTCATCTTCCTCGGTCGCCCACGACGACAACCTCTTCTCGGCCTTGATAAACCTAAACTATAGCTAGACCAGACAAACGCCCAACCAGGTCGAGTTAGGTCGGGTCGGGTTAGTTTTGGGTTTCAATCATTTTTGAGTCAACTATTATCATGTTATTTATAAATACTGTGATAAGCAAGTCAATTACCTTGACCCTAACCCAACCTATGTCTAACCATTTTATTTTAAAGGATTCTTTTTAACATGCTACATAAGTGGTACTTTGTATAATTACTAAGTATAATTACTAAAAATGATGAACAAATTCATGTTTAATACGGGAATATTCGTCTTAAACTTAAAACAAGTTAAATATAATACTTAGCTAAGACAAAGCAGAATGCCTAAAATTTAGCATAAAAAAACTTATATTATCTATACAAATTTGGTACTATTTGACCCGTTTAAATGTAAAACAGACATATATCCGTCTTAGAGAGACTAACTGAAGATGATGAACTGTATGTCTTATTTTCAAACACGTCGTGTAAACCGATTCAAACCAGTCCAATTATAAACATTATATTCATGATAGGTTCATATTGTAAAATTAACTTTAAAACAATGATTGATATTATACAAAATAAACCCAAAATTAAATAGAACAAGTCCATAATAGATTAATAATATGAGTATATATAGCGAATAATTAATTTTGTTTAATATCGTCTTAACTTAAATCCTCATAACCTCGTTAATTAATTTTAAGACCATCCCTATATGTGGAGATATTTGATTGGTTGACAATATTAATAATTAATAAAAAAATATATACTCCCTCTGTCCCGGTCATTTGTTGTCCTTTTTCATATTAGGGTGTCTTAATCATTTGTTGTCATTTTTATTTTAAGAATGAATTCAAACTAAATTTGTTCCACTTGTCACCTAGTAATTGACCCCTTTCTCTTTCCTTGATACTTGTGCCAAAACCAAAGGACAATAATTGACCGACATGTATGAAGTATATGAAAAGGTGATATAATGTGGAGATATGTAATTGGTTGGAAAGTGAAAAATGATTGGGTTGACGATCTAGGTCGTGACCTTCTGCTTGAGAGGATAAATGTAGGTCAAGATAAATAAAGTAAGATTAAGAGTAAAACCGGGTCACGACCTAATTAGCGCGACCTCTCCTTCTTGAGGATGGTCTAATCGTAATTAGGACTCTCTCCATTTCCTAAAAGAAATGGAGAGGCAATTTCTTATAAACGGTATAGATTGCATCTTGCAACGATCTAACAGACCCAATTTTATTATGAAAAATAAAGGTAAAAGCAAGTGGAATCAAAACAATAATATTAAATTGTGTTGTGAGAGGAAAATGGACTATCCATTTCTTTTAAGAAATGGAGAGGATCCTTACTCGTCTAATCGGGTGTAAAAACCGTCTTAAATTATAACAAGAATTCGAGTATAATGAAAGTAGAGGGGGAGAGAGGTGTGTGTATCTGGTTTCACGCCGGTTGGCACCCTAAACCGCAAATCTCCACCCCTTATATCTCTCCACATCTCCTTCCTTATTTTCCCTTCTCTCTACTACTCTCTAGTCTACCCCAATACATTTCATTTGATATTTTTCTCTCCTCTCAAAAATCCCACAAAACCCAAAACTTCCCTTCATTAATCCCCAAGTACGCTATATTACTTGCATGCTCCTCCTGCTTTCTCATTAATTCTCTCAATCATATCTTCGTTCTTATCGCACCCAAACAAACCTTCACTAAAATGAATTTTTATTAATCAAAAAAAAAAAAAACACTCTTTTTCTTCACCAAATTAAATTTTCTGTTTTTTTTTTCTTCTCAGAACTCTCACTTTCACTACAAAAAAAAAAAAAAAACAAGACAACAAAAATGGCACCAGCAGCAGCAGGAAACAACAACAATAACAACTGGCTATCGTTCTCTCTTTCACCCATGGAAATGCTCGTCAACTCTCACCCTCAAACTCCTCTTTCCTCTCACCCTTACTTCCTCGACTCCTACTACTCTCCCGGTACTTCTTTTTTCTTTTCTCCTCCTTTTTTTATTTAATTTACGGGTGTCATGTAACGCAGTAACTTAAATTATATTTTTACTTTATTTTATGTTCTCCCCATTCTTCAAAAATCTACTCACTTACTCGTTACTGCGTTACATGACACCCAAGAATGGGGAGAACATAAAATAAAGTAAACAAATAAATGAGACGGAAAAAGTATTTATTGTGTTACAAGTATTCGCTCTTAAGTTCAAATCCTGACTCGTATCTCGTCGATTAATTTGTTTATATATAGATTGGAATAATCAGAAGCCGAATAATCAACCGGAAATGGGAGGAATGTACACGAACTATATGGTGGACCAACACACACTAGATAACAACAACAACAATAACAATCACACCACCTTAACCGTACCGAAACTCGAAGATTTCTTCGGCGATAACAATAATAACAATACGGCGTCGTATAACAGTCAACAAACCGAGTCAACAACTCAAGACTCGTCATCTCAACTCACTCACTTCTACGACTCACACCCACACCATAACAATTACTTCACCGATCTTAACGCGATGACTGCGTTTTCCGCTAACTCGGGGTCTGAGGTGGATGACTCGGGTTCTGTACTCGGCCGAGTTACCGCGTCGACTCAGTTAGCTTGTGCTGAGTATGTTGGTCAGAGTATTGAACCGGATTTGGTTCAAGGTTATGTTACCACCGCTGTTAGTAGTGCTGTGAATGCTGTGAATGGTGGGAGTTTATCGCTTGCTGTTGTTCCGCAACCGCAAGCGGTTGAGAAGAGTGGTAACGGTGTTGGTGGCGGCGGCAATGGCGTGGTTACTGTTGTTGAGGGTGATGGTGGTAATAATAATAGTACTGTTAAGAAGATTTCTGATACTTTTGGTCAAAGGACTTCTATTTACCGTGGTGTTACTAGGTAAAATTATTAATTTACTTTATTAAATTATTTTCTGTTTTGTTTTAGTAAATTAGTATGGTTGGTCACGCTTAAAACCGTCTTAAAAATGTTTATTGTTGTAATATTCCGTAATACGAAGTACGGAGTAGTTATTATCTTCGTTTCAATCATTTGTTTTAATTTTTTTTTGTTAAGAGATTTTAATTAAAAGTTAACAAATGATTGTGACGAAAAGGTTTGAAAATTATGTAACTTTAAATCTTGGTTCGGTTGCGGGCTATTTAAATTTGTGTTCTGAATGAGACGTATACAATAGTTTTAATTGAGGATTCGTAATTAAATATGGATTGGGTAATTTATTAACGTGTTTTATGTTAATTAAGCGGGTTATTACGGGTTTATTGTTAATTAATTAATTGTTGTGAATGTGTGTGGAATACAGACACAGGTGGACTGGAAGATATGAAGCACATCTGTGGGATAACAGCTGTAGAAGGGAAGGACAAGCAAGAAAAGGGCGTCAAGGTAATTTCACATGTTTATTACCCTTTTATTCTTTGTGTATTTTAAACTACGGTGAGTAAATAATTGAGACGGAGGGAATACTAGTACCGAGTATATATCCATGGTTTTAAATTTGTGATGGGTTTAAGTAAATGTGTGAGTGATTGAAAAGAAAGATGCATGCAATGAATTGAATATGTGGTGGTACATTTTAAATTTGACTGAATATTTTTCCAGACCACCTTATAGCAGAGAATATCTAATCTAATCTAATCAAATCAAACTTGAGTATGGTTTATTGCTCAAGAGATTTTGAGCAGGAAAATGAGATATGTTACCGGGTCGTACCGTCTCTAGTCATTGTATTCCATACAACATCTATTGTACTTACGTCCAAAGATATGTTAGTAGGTGGTATACTGGTATTTCCATGTAGAAATTCGGTCGGTGACGTCCTTGCAGTGTCCGTCGTAATCAATTCAAATGGAGGTCACAACTTAAGATCTAGATTATTCTTGATCTTTTAAGCGTTCATGGGTATGATCGAGCCATTAAATCACATATACGGGCTATAAACACCTAAATAATAACGGGAATTAGGATTACGGGAAGAGATGTGTACACTTGCGAATTAGGATTACGGGAAGAGATTTTCAAAATTGTATCTCTGTCGCAATTACGAGTATTTGTTTACCTTTCTATCTTTCGTGGGATATTTTTTGTTTACCTTTTTTTTTTTTTTTTTTTTCGTCACGGAGTTGTATTTTAATAAAAGTTAAACAAATGGTTGAGACGGACGAGAAAATCTCTTGGCACTATTTGAATGAGTAAAGACTAAAGAGTAGTACAACATCTTAAATTAAATTAATTAATTGTGATGATAAGATGTATATGACGTGAGTTGTGAGTGTATAAACGTCAAATAAGTTGTACTAAAAATGTCAGAAATATGCCGCCAAAATGGGTAGAACTCAGCACAGTATTTTCTTTCCTTTCTTTCACTAGTCTTTCTTTCAGTCACTCTTTTTTTGTACTACTTTGGTCACGCCGAAAGCAACGTTTTATCACCTAAAGTCTCCTTATAACGCTCCTCTTTTGCCTCTTTTATTCATTTACTATTGTACTATTTACTGTTTCACTCTAAGCTCTTGCTGTCATTTTACCCCTTTTGTTTATCTGTGTGTTGTTTACCATTAATTACTTCAATCCCATGTGAACATAGTTTATGCTTAATTTGTTGCTCCATTAACCATATGCAACCACTCGTCACCGATTTGTCCATCATATGCCGGAATCTCGAATTCGGCACACCCAAGTATCGTACCGTTCTTAAACTTGTATCTCCCAAACTAGCCCATATGCCAAACAACAATATGCCAAACTAGCCCATATGCCAAGCCTTATTACGAAAATGATTTGGGGTCGGCTTCATATGGGCTTTAATCGAAACTATCGGTCCCTTAGATTTTGAAATTGGGTCGCCATCGAGACCAAATGATAAGACAAAATTTAGTGCCAATGAAAGTACTAGTCCGGATGTAAGGAACAACTCGATCAGTAAAAACAATCTCACACTAAAGTCTGAACACCCACTAAAAAAAATCAAAGAAATGCCCCCAATTTTCTTGGTGTCCACCTCTTTACTTTTTCTTTTTGTATTTTTTTTGTTTTGCATTCATTCACTTTTTGTTCTGCATCATCTCATGCACCAGTTTTATGATGCAGTCCAATGTGTAGGTTTGACCAGACGACCATTTAGTTTGAGTAGCTCACAAATCAGGCCGTTACTTTATTTATTACTCAATAAACCCCACGTGGGGAGGATGCATAACAGATTAACAGGAACAACCTCAGAAATTAAGGACACTGTAATAAAGCATGATCTTTTAAGTTTTACGAGTATTATATTAATGAGGACTAGTTTATTGTTCGATGATCGTAGTGGTTTAGTTAAATGTTTATCCTTGTCCTCGTAAACCTGGTTTGCTGAACTTGCTCTAACGCGCTTGGTTATATGATCTACAGTATACTTGGGTGGGTATGACAAGGAAGATAAGGCAGCTCGAGCTTATGACTTGGCAGCGCTTAAGTACTGGGGACCTTCCGCAACCACCAATTTCTCTGTAATTTATTTCTCCCTTTTGATCTATATGGAGTATAAGACACCATGACACGATAAAAAAAGAACTTATACCACCCAAGTTGCTCATGATTGTTTTGATTATGTTCATTCATGCAGGTATCGACTTACGCCAAGGAAATAGAGGACATGCAAGCTGCAACTAAGCAGGAATTCATTGCGTCTCTAAGAAGGTGAGCGAGCATCTTTTCTAAATTGCATAAATCATGTTTTCGAGTTTTATGTACAGTGGTATGAATTATGATCTTATTGGTTTCTGAAATGAATAAATTTATTCCTTTACAGGAAAAGCAGTGGCTTCTCTAGAGGTGCATCCATTTACAGAGGCGTTACGAGGTTTGAATTTTTTTTTTTTTTTTATTCAAGTTCACTTGCATTCTCCCATGCTAAAGAGTAAAGACAGGAGGACTAAAGTTTTCCTTCAATCATCAGGCATCATCAGCAAGGCCGCTGGCAAGCAAGGATTGGTCGAGTGGCTGGAAACAAAGATTTATATCTTGGAACATTTGGTAAGTCCAACTTCCCACAACTTTCATTCATATTCTCGATCAATTTTTTTTAAAATCCTTCGGATTAAGTTGATCAGAATTATTCATTTTTTGTCGATTCTATATTAGACTGCATTGCCGTTATTAATGATGTTCATAATTTGTTGTCCTCAGCTACCGAAGAGGAAGCAGCTGAGGCATACGACATTGCAGCCATCAAGTTCAGGGGCATAAATGCTGTCACAAACTTCGAGATGAACCGGTATGATGTGGATGCCATACTGAATAGCAATCTTCCCGTAGGAGGGGCTGCCAAGCGCTTGAAGCTAGCTACCGAAGCAAATAATCAAAAGCCCATACTGAGCCTTGACAATCAGCCACACTCAAACAATACCAATACCATCAACTTTGCTGCCATCCAACCCGTTCCTCAGATGATGCCATATGATACGGCAAGCGCCTTCTTCCATCAAAACTTACTGCAGCACCTCAGTGCAAACGGGTCTGGCCACACAATGACACAAGATGGTTTTGGGTCTGGTTTAGTTAGCCCTATGTCGCTGATGCCTATGACGCCTGCAGAGTTCTACATATGGCCTAATCAATCCTATTAATCCCGGTCTTACAAGTTGTAGGTTAGGGAATTAGTTCTGCGTAGCGCTATTGATTATAGAAAAAGCTAATTTTGGTTCCTAGGTCTCTCTAAAAGGTAGGCTTCCTGAATATTTTCGGCTGATCTAATATGTTTGTGACCCAGTAGGCTATTAGTAGTAGCAATTAACCTTTGGCAAAGGCCAGGCTGATAGTAGAATGACGGGAATGGGTTTCGTTTTGGCAAGCTCAGTAGAAGGAATAGAGGCAAGGAATATATCGGAAATTTTGTTATATGTATAGCTTTATCTCAATAGCTAACTTTTGAGATTGGAGTAATGGGTCTTGTACTCTTGTTGCGGTTATCCTAAAGAAAAGAAGGCAGAAAATTCGTTTCATTTCTCTAAATGTCGTTTTCAGTGTCTAATTTTCTCAGAAATCCTGCTTTGCGCTAAGCGAATTTAGCTTGTGAATTTCTGATCTATTTAACTTGTTTCGTTTGATTTGTTAAACCTGTGTTTTGCTTGTGTCCTTGCATGCTTAGCTACCAAACTTTTCTTCGGGACTTTCCTACGAAATCCCAGTAAAGAATCACTCAAGACCCAGCCCCAGCTAGCCCCTTCTTCCACACCCTGGCATGAGGGCATGGTTTTGTGACAACTATGGTTATGTTTTGCACGCTCATGGCCGTAGGCCGTAGATACTAATTACAGGCTCATGGCCGTAGGTAGTAATGTTCTTACCCAACACAAAGTTTGGTTTAAGACGGATAAGACGGGTCAAATAAATACAAGCAAAATCACACGACAAGTTGCCTATGAAAAAATTCGATTATCCAAACTGATCCGATATCCGATCCGAAAGTTAAGTGGTTTGGATATCTGATCCAAAATCTTTGGTTTTGGTTTGGATATGGATATTAGAATTAAAACATTTGGATATCTGATCCGATCCGAAACTATAGTTTTCTAGTATAATTTCGAGAAAATAAAATTTTATTTGATATAACAACTTAATTAATGTTTAAAATATTAGAGAAATATCTAGGTGGTACTTAAATTTTATGTCAAGAACATTGGAATAAGAATACTAAAGAAAACCATCATGTAAGACTATGAATATAACCGTGTTTCAAACTTAATTTTAAAGTAAATTCAAAAGTATGGATATCCGAAACATTTGGTTTGGATATTGGATATCTAACTTCAGGATTTTTAATATGAATATCCGATCCGAACTAATACTTTGGATCAAATACCTGATCCGTACTCTGCCCTAATCTCAAGCAAGCCTTGCTCCTTACCCAAGCAGGATAGTAGTCTTGATCCTCCCGCTATGCTTATGGGCTACTGTACTCTGGCATTATTTTACTTTATACCCACTTTTGTTCGGTTTAACTCGTTAAACTTGGTTGATCTATTAGTACCATTTTGAATGAATTCAGTGTAGTTCTCAGTTGCAGACGTTGTCTTTCATCGACAAGATACTTGTGTATTAGTGTAAAATCACAAATAAGTTGATCTATATACCTGAATAAAACTTCTTTTAATAGCTACATAAGTTGTGCTCGAGATTATATTTGTCATTTACTTTTCGTCAAGCCCAGAAATTCCCACTGGTATTAACATGAACTTCGGGGCATCACATGTACTATGTAAAAGAAAATTGCAGTTCTACAATAAATGAAAAAATTACACAACAAAATCCTAGAATACAAGGTTATGATGTTGCGTACTTGCATTTCAATCATCTGCGAGTGGGATGACGAGCAGTCAGAGCACACCAACTGTCGAAGCAAGTTCGACCTGAACCCTTTGATGTATACAGTAAACATACTGAGAAAAAGTCAGTATTTGATGACGTGATGCCGCAACCAGAGCTCATACATTATCATATGGAATGCATCATATTTGATCGGAGGGGTGTTCCACTGAAAATGCTTCTGTATCTGCAAGAAAATGAGATGTGTTATGTTTGTTGAACTTTGATCGGGTAAAAGAGGAACTTAAAGTCGGTTATCAATTCAGGAAAAATAATGTTTTACCTTAACCATGTTCATGTGTAGGCGAACAAATTCAGCATCTGTTATGCCTTTTAGAATTTGTTTGAGCTGGTATACATCACGCTCTCTCAGGACCACGGCAAATTTACGCCAGTCAAGGATGTCGTTAAATGGCAGATCGTAGTAATCAGATATAATCACTGTACATAAGAGAGGCAAATTACTGAGATTCTATAACTTTATTATGTAGAATGAACTTCACCATTTTATTTGGGAGAATATCACGAAGTTCAGTGTAAATAAGTGGATCTTACCAGGAACACAGCCATAATGGATAGAATCAGTGATGCGTGCACTATTAACTTGAGAACCACCGGGGCATATGCAAAATTTATTTCCGTAGAAGCGCTTTTGGTACACCAAATGTCCTGTAGCCCTACTTATTCTGTTGTTTGAAATATCCAGTTCTGTGTCATTCTCCCACACTCGTGCCAATATCACCCTAATCTTCGAGTTACGATGGCCAGCCCAAAATCCAAGGTTTCTCCTGCAAAGTGTATTAGCCGATTATTTTAGATAACTCAAAAGCTAGGACCCAAAAATAATTACTCCCCCCTTTTCCTATTTTCTTCCCACTTTCCCATTTCGGCAATTTTTTTCTTCCCACTTCTCTGACCTTCCTCTTTCGGCAAACTGGATGTGTCATTTTACCAAAATGTCCAAACAAGTATATTAGAATCACCAAAAATACCATTCACTCAACACCCATAACATATCACGGTTTTGTTTACCCCAATCCTATTTTTTCAACTTTTAATCCCATTTAACTAACTATTAATTACCTAACTTAAGGCCTTAACCCAATTACCCACCACTCTAATCACTGAGACACCCACCACTTGTAATTCCACTCAACACCCGTCACGTTCCACCATGGCACCACCACATAATCCATCGCTCCACCAGTCAGCACCATCTTCATCTACAACTACCAACATCTCCGATCACCCACCTTATCTAACACCTCTATCCATCACCTTTCATTACCACCTCCTATTTCCCCATTACCCTACAACAATTGCCCCCAGTCAAAGCAAACATTGTGGAGTAATTGCTTTATTTTCATCTCCTTGTTTTATCCGTAAAATTCCCTACCAGTGCCTCCTATTTTTCCCCTTTGCCTTCCCATTACCCCATAACAATTGTCTACGATCCACGCAAGCATATTGGAGTTATTGCTTTATATTCACCCCCTTTCTCTAAACATCACCATTCATTACCAGTCCCTCTGATTTTTCCCTTGTTATTACCCATTAGCCCATATCAATCCTCCCCAATGGAAGCATGGGGGTTTAAATATGGGGTGTAGTGGATGCATCGGCACATCTGCACCTCCTATTTTCACAAATAAGTACAAATTTTATACAATTAAAAACATAGTATTAATTATGTTGGTCGAGTGATTGTGGGTACTATTTCTAAGTTCAAGGTCATGGTTCAATCCTTGTATAAAAAGAAAACTATGTTTGAACTAAATTTCCCATTGTCAAAAACATGAATCCGCCACTTCCGTGATTGTGTTAATTTTATGCAACCCCATTGACCAAAATCCTAAAAACCCCACTGGATGGAAGCAAGTAGTTTGGAGATACTACATGACTTCTCATAATGGTAACAGTTGCAATAAAAAGTTTAGAACATTAAATAAGGCTAGCATTTTGACCTTGAATGAGGCAAACTTGGAAAGCTAAGTTGTTCAAAAAAAAGAGAGATGGATGTGATGTATATAATTCTTAAATCTTATGTATATCAATATACGGTATGTTGCTGTTCATTCAAATATTCAAGGTCACTGAAAGAGAAATTGAACAGATATTGCAATCGTTGAAACCAGCCTACAGAAACGTCCTCTGCAACGGACTTGAAGTTTACTGTTGAAATACTTAGTAGCACCACAAGGAACTGAACAAAATTTCACAACACCAAAAGCCAAGAACAGCTTCTCGAACGTCAGACAATTGCAATCAACAAGCAGTAAGCTTTTCACCTCAGTATAAGCATAAACATTGAACAGTAAACTACAATGAAAGATAAGTGAAATCACTAGAAGTTACCTGTTTTCTATATCGTTACCACCAGCAGGAAGAGCAAAAGGTTGAAGTACTTGAGGAAGAGCAACATCTTTGTGTGGAATAAAACCAACATCGTAGCTAGGGGAACACACAACTCGAATAGAATTTTTAACAACAAGCGGCAACCCCTCCGTGGCCCTTACTCCAACATCATGGCAAGTGACAAAAAAGTGATCAGCTCCCAACGTTCGATTCCAATAAGGATACTTGTCTATCAAACTCTCTACATAGTCTTTCACAATAACAGTCATGTTCTCATAGGAAGTCCCCTGCATAATGTAATGCATATTTTGTCTCATTACTACCAATATAAATGTCCGTCAAGACGACTCCAACATAGGCTAAAATAAGATGCTCACTGATACGATTGGATAATCAATTACACTAATAGATATAAAATACAGAAGCAATTTGATATGCCATTATGCAACAAGAAGAAGTCGATCAATTCATACACCTTCGTAAGAGATCTCAGAGATTGTCAACATCTAATACCCTGATACCGTAAACCTAGAATATCAGACAAGGTAAATCAATACACAAATACAAACTGCATTGTCAAAATCTGAATGCATTCCAAACTCTAACTCCGCTTAGCCACTTAATCCAAACTCAATTTACGGAGTAATAATCAGTCTTTCAGTTCACAATTTCTAATTCGATCAAAAACAATTTCCGAAACAAAAAAAGCAATATCAACAACAAAACGTGCAAATCATCACAATTCAAGGTATGCTACAAATCATTCTAATGTGCAGATAACATCACTGATTTTCAATCACTATAAACTTTTGGCATTGGCGCATTGCACAAAACTTAGATAACATCACTGATTTCGCTTAATCCTAAAATTCACAAACTAACTCATCAACATAGTAATCACTCTTTCAATTAGCAACTTCCTTCGATATCAATATCCAAATCATAACAATTAAGAATATACTCACTCCGTACTAATCATTTGTTTACCTTTTATATTTTGCGACGGATATTTTAATCAAAGGTAAACAAATGATTGAGAAAGACCGACTACTACACAATTAATGAAATAACAGCAATTGCAAAATTAAAGTAAAATCATAAAATTACTTTGCCGCGCATCTTATGACAAGAAATAGGGATAAAAAACAGATGAGCTTGATCAGGATCATCAGTCCGAAACCTAGATTCTCGAATATTCTGGAAGAAATAACCTTCACTCGCATATTTACCAGTAAGTTTCCTCGGCGTCTGGTAAAACGTCTTTGAATCACCGTCAGGGTAAATAAACACCTTGAATTTCTTCTCCATTTCCGCGTAATTCAGTCGAAATATCTCCGGTGTGTGGTACACCTCAGCCGTCTCCGCCGCCTCGAATTCCGTCGTGTGAGGGTGGAGGAGGGCGGCGGAAGGAGGAGGGCGGAGGGATTTGAGAGAGAGGAAGGTGAGGGAGAATAAGGTGAGTGTAGCTAAGGTTAGTAGGGATCCTCGTAAGGTGAATATTTGCGGTGGTTTGACCGCCGTTGACATTGGTGGTTGTGGTGGTGGTGGTGGTGGTATCAGTGTTATCTGCGATCAGTGTGAACTGTGATGCAGTGGAGTGTGGTTTTGTCGTTGTGACAGTCTGACAGACAGCGTTTTGTAAAACGGATCCAAATCAGGAGAAATTATGACTCGTATTAATGTACAAGTTGTTATCGGGTCGGGTCAAACTTGCCAGCTCTAGATGGCGGGTATGTTATCCGATGTTATGACGAGCCTTTATTTTCGGAGGTTGAACACATAAAGGAATGTGTTAGGGCTTTCAGGATTTTATGTTTAAATAGATTTATTTATAATTATGGCTTACGTATTTAAACCGTTTTTTTTTTGTTATTAAGTAGGAAAAAAATAACTTACAATGTCCCAGACGTTATAGAGTAAGCTATTCGACTTAGTAGCTATTTAGACCGTTTTATACAAGAGTGTGTGTTATTGATTTTGATAATGATGATGAAACGGAGTATTCATTATGGTGAATTGGTGATAATAAAGCTAATCTCTTGGTTTTCGATTTTCAATCAAAACTAAAAACGGGTTTTTTTTTTTTTGACAAGGAAATTAGATTAATCGAAATCAACCTATAACATCCTCGCGGATGTGAACGGTAAACGAAAGTGAAAGACTTTCCATATCGTTGGTTTTGATTGCCAGGGCTTCAGCTCTATTCGCAGATTTGCAAAAAGGAGCTATAGCTAAACTTATGCTACCACGTTTACTCATGGCCAGTCGAATTCTAGATGAACTCGCACATTCAAGATCTAAGGAGACAAACCGAGCTCAAATACCACATTATGTAGGCTTAATCAGACGTAAAAATCAAGGTCCAAGATAGTTTTATTCAATCGGAATAAAGGTGGCCAAAGTCTAAAGCATACATACACGAGGGTAATAATGTCAACCATAATCACCAAAGTAGTTTGCTAATAATGTCAACCATTACAGGCAGCAGCCCAACAAATTTTATAAATAATGTCAACCATTACAGGCAGCAGCCCAACAAATTTTATAAATAAAGCAGACCGCCATTTCTAGACGACAAATCAGTTCCAAGAATGTGTTCGCCATCAAAGCCAAATTTAAGCACCCATAACTCCCGAGTTCCTCTTGCACTCGGACAACATATCAAGGTAGAACTGGCATCTGCTAATGTCACTTCCGTAGTGGTTCAAGCACTGCATGAAAACACGAGATTCAGATAATGGAAAAGTACAAGTCATTCGAGGAGCTACTGAACGCACACAACCAATTTGCATGAATAATAATGTCTCTGGTAAGGCCGTCACTAACTCACTAGTTACTACTGAAAAAATTTCACCAATAAAATACGGGTAAGTAAATATTAGGGCCTTTAAGGGCCTCCACTGATTGACAATCCCACCAGGGAAGTGATGGGAGTATTCGGGAAGCTATTTGCTATCCTTTTATATACCTTAAACAAGAAAAAGGCATCAGCTTACCCTCTCCTCTTATAGGAAGATGGTCAATTCAATCTATAAAATATTATTAAAAGGCTAGCCTAAAAATGCCACGTAGACAATGCCACATGGGATGAAAAAAAGCCACGTATACAATAACAATTTGACTTGGCAAACTAATATAACATGGATTACCAATTTATTATTATATTGCATTAATTTAACTCACTTATTTCCTTTAAAAATCTATCCATATTCCATTAACTTTAAACTTAATTAACTAAAAAAAACTACAATAAAAAATATGGATTAACTATAAGTTAATAATTTCAAGATATTTCATATGGAGTAGTATTATATGTATTCGAAATAAAAAATTGAATACATAAGAAATTAAGAACGAAGAAGAATAAATGAAGTTAAAAATAAAAAATAAAAAAACTGTATTGTCACTAATTCACTACTTTTTTTTTTAAAGGCACTAATTCACTATTGCTGTTACTATAAAAAAAATATATTATAACTTTGTTGTATATAGAAGATGTTTTACAAAACTAATTAATCGACAAATAAGTATTAAAGATCACATAAAATATTTTCTTAGGAAAATATAAAATATATGGAAAAGAAAATATTTATTAATTTAAGTAATTTACAAACAAATTCTGTAAATACTTAAATGAAATTAAACAATAATAATAGAAATTTAAAAGGTAGTAATATCATGTATTTAGTTCATGAAATAATTTCACGTAAAGGATAAGGTTTTGTAAAAAAAAAATGCATTGTTTAGCAATATATTTAGTAAGTAAAACTAAAATAATTATATTTATAATTTTGTGTTCATGGTGAATTTAAATGAGACCTTCTTCATTCCACTTTAATTATTTAATTTATACAATATTATTAAAAGGGTACTTAAAGCATTTAAGTTTAATCCACGTGTAATTTTCTATTGGTTAGTAATAATTCACTTATATTAATTACTTGATTATTTAACTAGAAATAATCTCTAAATATCATGTGTTACTTATAAATACTAACAAAATAAAAAATATTAATTGCAAACACAAAAAAATAAATTAATACAAACTCTTTATTTTCCTCTCATAAATTTGTATCAACCTGCCTATTCATTTAACTTTTATTTATTTTTATTTAATAGATTGTCTTTTTGTTTTTCCTCACAATTATTATACTTTGTATTTATTTTACCATAATTTTTTTTATCCCCCCCTTAGTTCACAAACATTCTTCTTCTCTCAAATAAATTCCTGAAATTAATTAGATAATTAATTACAAAAAATTTCTTATATAATATTACAACAATCCTATTTTTCATTTTTATCTAAAAAGTTGTTAGGTAAAGTATGCATATATATAACCAAATGAATTATTTAACTTTTTTTTCCTTATTATATTTTGAATTAATTAATATTTATAATCTTATTTAGTTCTTATTTTTTTGTTTGTATTGAAATTGCAGGAGGATGACATACTCAAATATTAATAACATTGCATGAAATCTAGAAATAATGGTTATGGAACATCTTTGTAATTTTCTTTTGACTTGAATATTGTTAAAAGGCTACTTAAAACATTTAATTTTTAATCCACGTGTAAGTTTTCTATTGGTTAATAATAATTCACTTATATTACTTTCTTTATTATCTAACTAGAAGTAATCTCTAGATATCATGTGTTATATACATATAGATACTAACAAAATAAAAAAATATTAGTTGCAAACACAAAAAGACAAATTAATACAAACCTTTTATTTTCCTCTCTTAAACTTGGTATCAATATACCTATTCATTTAACTTTTATTTCTTTTATTTAATAGAAGGTCTTTTTGTTTTTCCTCACAATTAATATACTTTGTATTTATTTTACCATAATTTTTTATCTCCCCCTTAGTTCACAAAACCTTCTTCTTCTCTCAAATAAATTCTAGAAATTGATTAGATAATTAATTACAAGAATTTCCTTATATATATATATATATATATATTACAACAATCCTATAAATCATTTTTATTCAAAAAGTTGGTAGGTAAAGTATGCATTTTTAACCAAATGAATTATTTAACTTTTTTATTCTTATTATGTTTTGAATTAATTAATAATTATAATTTTATTTAGTTATTATTTTGGTGTTTGTATTGAAATTGCAGGAGGATAACATTGCATGAAATCTGGAAATAATGGTTATGGAACTTCTTTCAATTTTCTTTTAACTTGAATATTTTTTTCATTTTTGTTGGGTTTTCCTTTTTTTATTATTATTATTATGGTGTATGCGCAATATAAAACTGTAGTTGGATCTCTAATTATTGGTGAAATGTTACATTATATATTCTAACCCTTGGAATATTAATTGACAAATTTTTTAAATTGTAATAAATTGTCGTACACCCTTTCGTGCACTTTATTAGTTTCCGTGTATTCTTCAACTTATATTTTGTCAAACAGGTTATAAATCAAATATTTTAGTCGACAAACATATTATAAATCAAATGTCTTAATGGAAGTGTTGAAGTATATATGCTCCAAGGATATAAATTGGATCTTTTAATGCGGAGTAAGATAAATATTTTGCATGGTTTTTGGTTAGAAACCGATGATCATTCTCCAATCCATTGTTTCAACTTTAAATGCTTACAAGCTTTTAAATCATTTTTTTTTCATCAAATATTTTCTTCTAGCACTCTCAATATTTCTTCGAGAAATGTTTATTTTTTTGTAATAATTTGTATATAATTTTTTTTTCCTCATAAATCAATTGTTACGAATATTTTTTAATTATCACCCTATTTGTTGCCTACTTGCCTTGCTTATGTATCCTACTAACATATCTCGAAAATAATAGGCAAGAAGACAAACAAGCTAAATAACGCATTCATGAACGATACCGCAAAAATAAAAGAACATAAACAATCAAACCCGTGATTCTCACGGGTCACAAAACTAGTTCCTTACTAATACATCGGCAGATCAGCTGTTTCGAATAGGTTTTTTTAGCAAGTAGCATGACTAAGTGAACACATATACGACCCTCCTGAGTAGAATTTTGAAATACAAAGATGAAAACACTTACATCTTGGAAAGCCTTTGAGTGCATTCCACATGAGTCGGCAACACTGGCAGCAGCAGCGGGTGCAGCCTCCTGAGCACCAACAGTTTCATGTTGGATTGTGCGAGGACCCATGACAGCATCTACAGCCCTGTGAGCAACAGCGCTTCCAGTTCCAAAAGCCACACCTAAAAAAGCAATAGGAAGCCCAACACAGCAGATAAGCATGTCAGTGACTGAAGAACACATAAATTTAATTTACAAGGATAATCCTGAAAAAGAACTTTGCATACCTTGAGCTATAGTGGCGCCTAGACCCCCGAGCATGGATCCACCACCAGAAGCCTGAGCTGGTGCCGGAGGACGGTTAACTGTAATAGAAACGGCGTAATATGTGATCAGTGAATAGTACAACAAAAAAACATAGAGGACGCAGCAAACAAAGAAGCAGGTCAGTAGTAGGGGAAAAACAAGAAATCTAAACAAAATTACTAGAGAGTAGGACAGCTAAAGCTCTAAGTTAGGAAGTCCAATAAGAAACAAGACTATAAGAGACCTATCTTGCAAAAAGAGACCATATCGTTTTGGTAGGATATATCACTAAAACAATCCACACATAACTAGAAATATAGGTCAAAGGATAACAGCATAGAGGACCACAGGGAATCAAAAAGCACCTGTCTGGGGAGGAGGGCTGCGAGCAGCAGCACGAGGAGCAGGTCGGGCAGATCGTCCTGGACAACGAGAGCACACAACAAAACGTTATGAAAAATTCACCAAGTTGATATAATAACACCAAATTAACTGTTTAAGTCGCATATCATATAAATATGTGACATACCTGACAATCAAAAGCCATTTTTTATTACCCGACGACAATGCATTATTTTTAATATTTTTACATTAATACCATGATTTCAAGTCCTAAATCCTAAACATACTCATCTAAAATAAGATGCTACCACATTCAATAACAGACCTAACTTGGAAAAAATAACCCATACAAATACAAGACTATAAAGACGTATCTTACAAATATTTTATACAAACAAAAATAAGATGATAACACACTCACAACACTATTTCTATGGCGAGCCAGGATTCAAAGTTTAACGGGCTTACACATACTCTCTTTCTCCAAGCCATTTTTACCTTTGGTTAAAATAACTATCACAAAGAATAAAGGTAAACATATGATTGAAATGGAGGAAGTAAAATGAAAATTTCAGTTTGAAACACAAGAATCAATAACAAACCTACATTACTTCACATCATTCCTGTTAAAGTTCTTATGATACAAACTACTCCCTCCTATTCATTTTAACTCTCCCCTTTCAAAAGGGCACGCAAATTAAGGGGAGAGTTATTTTATTGTAAAGTATTGTGGTGGTGTAAGGTAATTGGAGAGAGGGAAGGTATTATTGTGGGGTAAGATGATTAAAATAAGTATTGTTGTGGGGTAAGGTGATTAAAATAAGTTAAAGTATGAGTATTATGGGGTATTGTTGTGGAGTAAGGTGATTAAAATAAGTATAAAACTTTACTAAATAAGGAAAGGGGGAGAGTTATATGAATAGATGAAAAAGGAAAGGGGGAGAGTTAAAATGAATAGGAGGGAGTATGTTTTTTCAAGCATTTTCCGGAAAAAACTCCAAAGTCCAAATTATTAATGGCTCATTACTCTCGGGTACGGAATTATAATGTAAATGTGCTAGATGAATTACTAAAGTCGTAGTGCTTCTTTCTATTGAAAAGTACAACTCTTTGGACACATTCTAGGCAACTTGGGTGATGTGGAAACATCCTCTTTGTGTTGATAACACACAGGTAAGACTACATATATCCGACTCCCTTAGGCCGCAATATGCGAGAGTCATTGAGGCATTGGGGTAATGTTCTCGTACAAAAGCTAAATAAACTTGCAATAAATATGGACCTAAATACAAGCAATATTCAACAATTCAGCCAGTTCAACTACAGGTACAAGTACATAGAATAAAGATCGGAGCTTCTGATTAGATCAAACCCCTAACCTAACTAGACCTTAACAAATAAAAAGATAAAATAAAATAAGGTAAAGCACATATCCTACCATACCCTAATTAAAAGGGTCAACAATGGTTGCTCATAACTTTCACTCAGATCACACAAACAGTTCATTGGATCAAATAAAGCGGCCACACCAATTTTGAGTTGCACGAAGGATATATGAGGGTGTCGGTATGCGATAAACCAGCATGAGACGGAAACCGAATAATTGTGAAAAACAAATTAATACTTGTTATTTGGACTGAAATTGAATACGGTAACTCCTGAAGCGACCAAGAACTCGCGGCTAAACCAAAAAAAAATCATTTCTCCTTTCTTTTCTAGGGTTACCTTAATACTCCCTCCCATTCAACAGGTTCTTTAGGTTTTTATTCATTTGTGAGGAGTATTTTAATGAATCGCTTTCAATCCTCTCTCTAAATCACCGGCAGGGGCGACGAAAACAAGACAACATTTTTCCTTTCTTTTCTAGGGTTACCTTAATACTCCCTCCCATTTCGTAAGAAATATTTTAATGCAACGTAAAGAATCTGTTGAATGGGAGGGGGGTATATTACTAAAGCGCCCGGACATTTTTCGCCCCTTAACGATAAATCCTGGCTCGGCCATACGAACGCGTATTTCGTGCCTTTACCTTTTAATTCGATTCCGATTAACACAAACAAAACAAAATCAAATAAAATAAATCTAAAAAAAAGTCAATAAAAACAGATCAGAAATTAAATAACATAGTTTTCGAAATCATAATCAACGAAAAATCAGATTAAATTGAGAATAAGTAAGAGTAGGAAAGAGACCTCCGGATCGACGAGCCATTTAGAAGATAAAATGAAGCGGATGAAACGACGACGTTTGTTGAGAAAGAGAGAGAAAGACGACGGCGATATGAAAGCTTGTTGTTGAGAAATACTCCAACACTTCTTTGTTGAGGGGACCTTATATATACAGAGTATATCTTAATTGTTGGACTTTAAATTGGGCTTCCTTTCTAGGATAGTATCCATTTTTTGACCATGTGTGAACAGGCCGGTTTAGCCAAACAGCCCAATGCTATTAGGTCAAATGGAGATCAACACGAATATTTGTATAAGGCGGATTGACTTGGCTCTGTTTGATAAAATTAACTGATAAGGTAACTAAAAATTAGCAACTGATAAGGTAGCTGATTATATAAAAAAATAATTATCAAACTAACTAAAAAGGTAACTGATTTTGATGAAATGACGTAAAAGGATATGATAATTATTTAACAGTATAGATTTAAAGGGTAAAAAGGGAAAATCAAACCCAATCAGGTACCTGAAATCTCAAATGCTACTCTAGGTAGCATTTCATTTCAGGTAGCTTATTTGGTTAAATAAGCTACTTGCCAAAACGCTTACAAAAAAATAAGGTACCTGAAATTTTGGTCAAATAAATTACTTTGACCAAATCAGATACCTGAAATGTCTTGCCAAACGGAGCCTAAGTATACCGTGAAGCGGATTTTTTAATAATCTGGTTTTTCGATAATATTGGTCATGATATTGTGAGTTGTATATATATTTTACACAATTTAAGAAATTACTTCATCAGTTTAAGCTTATTTCTTTAGTTTCTCTATATGGCATGAGAGACAGCGTGACCAGTAGGTTACAATATCACCGGGTGATACTGAATATCATTATATACCACCTTATTTACATTAGTTTTTTTTTTTATTAATATTTATATATAATTATAATATTAAAATTATATGAGTATGGTAATACTGAAACTTAGTATCACCGGCGGTATTATTATTTTTTTTTTTTTTTTGGTCAAGACCGGCGGTATTATTATAGTACTTCGTTAATTTCGTATATACGTCGTATATGTTGGTACTTGGTAGATCGACGTGGGTGTTTTATGTTGGTAGGAGGCCAGGTCGATGTGTGGATGTTTGTTGGAGAAATGATGATTATAATGCTACTTGTAGATAGAGTAACTAGTAAGTGTCATGAGTTTCCCGCGTTTTATGTAGTTTGTTAGGAATTATCGACGGTTTTGACAATGACATGCATGTACCATCCTCAGGTTATCCCTAACTATACATGAGATAATTAAAGTTATGTTCAACTTGTATCTAAACGTGACGACTCTTCACGTTCATCATGCTTAGCTTCCTTCTTCTCGTTTGATTGTTCAAGATCGCTGGAGAAGCCACGTATGAAACTATGAATAATAACCAATGTCGGAGTCCGTCGTTCAATTATAACGGTCTTATATGAACTTTGACGATATTAGAAAGATAGAACCTTAATGTTTACGATCGAACAATAATTGAACACGAAGACAAGGCCAAATGAATATCTGAGTATCACCCAATTACGTCATCTCAATCTCATTTTCAATATTTTAACACCATTTTTCCACACATATAAAATAAAAACATACTAATAGAGTAATTGTTCAAAACACAAAATCCCCAAATATGTTCAACAATTAGTAGAAATTATTATTATTATTAGCAGAAAAAGATGTCTGGATTTGATCAAATAACCACTCAGTTGGACCAACTTCTATTTTCCTTGCTACAGTATTATCATCATTACAAAAACTAGAATTATCATTAATCTCCAAATTCTTCAACACATTAATCTGATGATCACCTTTGTTTTCCCTATCATTTTGCAACGACGACGGTCCATAAATCATAGCCAATCTCTGCTGCTGCAATTTCCAATGCATCTCTTGATTAATCGAACTCAATGACTCAATCGAAATAACATTGTCATTTCCTCCTGTAGAAGAAGGCCGTAATGACGAATGGTGTGGGTAATTTAGAGCTAGTAAGTCCAGCCCAAAATACGAGGCTGGACCGTTATCAGTTCCGTGCCCACATGTGGGCACGGAATTGGTAAGATACTGGGTGTACATTCCCGCAGTGGCAGGATGCAGCCTGGGCAGGTGAAACTCCACTGCAGGGGTTGGGCCCGTAAACACGGGCCCAAACTCCCCAAAAACTCCACCTTCCGAAGAAAATTGTTTCAAGGAGGTGGTGGAATCGGTTTTGGGTTTCTTAGTCTTACGACATCCGCCACCGATAGGGACGTTTCGGAGGACCCCACCTCTAGTCCAGTACCTTCTACAAGTCTTGCAGAAGTATCTAGGTTGAGTTAAACAATAGTTGTTGTAGTAACAGAATTTTGTGTTTGAGGAGTCACATCTAGGGCATTTTAGGGGTAGTTGATCTTGTGGGGGATTTGGGGGTGTTGTTTTCGGGTTTGTCGGTCGGGTTTCGGATGATGGAGGGGTGTTCTCCGGTGACATCTTTTTTTTTTTTTTTAAAAAAAGGAGAAATATAAGGAGAGAAAATGAGGTAGGATTTTATGGGGATTAATTGGAGTTGAGTTTGTTAGAAAGTAAGTTGGGTGTGTATATATAGTGATCAATATGATCATGGCGAGTTTGGTATGTGTGTGTGTGGGATGTGGGACTATGACAACCAATTTAAAACATTTATCGACGTTTACATGATAATCTACAAATTACGTATTTTTTTATACATCACGTCAAATTAGAACATGAAATCTCTGGTAAAATTGCTTACACTATAAGGGTTTAAACGGGAGATTCGTAAGTTATTACTCTGTAAATTTTAACCACTTGACTCGACCCACGAACAATTAGTACGTGAGTTTTGTATGGATCGTGCTAGGGTGTAAACTCACATCGGTGGTTTAATTTACAGATGGAAGAGCATTTTACGACTTTACTAGGCTTTTTGAGAAGGAATTTAAAAGTAAATCTGTAAGAATTTGACCTAAAGCAGACAATATCGTTCTATTATTATTAGACTATGGACAACAAATCCCATTAGTTTCTGATGTGTATTGTCAATTTGCAATTGGTCTCCCTTGTGACGGGTCACTATTTGTGGCGGATATTTTGTGAGTAAAAATGGTAATAAAATGGGTTAGTGGAGAAAGGGGACCACATGAATAGTGTTGCAGAAAGAGAAAAAGTGGGTACTTTGTGAGGTAAAATGGTATCCGTCACTCCAGAGTGACGGATATGTGCCGTCACAAATGAGATTTTGTGGTCAATTTGTCATAGACATAAATGAAAACAAAAAAAAATGAATGCGTCTGGACTTTGCCGTTATTGATTAGACATATATATAGACATAGAATAGAATAGCAGCGTACTTTTGTAGACTTGTAGTGTACGTAGTATAGTATGCATGCTTTAAGGTGGGAAACAGAAATAGAGTGTGCAGAAAAGAAGGGTATAGCCTGTGGGATGTGGCGGATTTAAGAGGGGCTAGTCGAGACGCTCGTCCCACTGAAAAATGAAAATCTCGCAAATTTTAGATAAATTTTTCGATTTTTTTTTTCTAGATTGCCTGATATAGCATTTACTTGTTCGCCCCTTAGTTAAACCGAAACACTGAAACAGCATAGCACGCGCGGCTCAATAATTTGCAGATTGTAGAGTACGTAGGAGATCAGATCAGTGTTCACGCCACTGCGCTTCTTGTCTATGCATTCATATGAAGTGTCACTCTCTTATCCTTTGTTTTCTTATTGGATTTGGAGAGAATATTCAAGTGGGGTGAGATGAGAGGAACAACGGTTAAATGTGTCGACTTTTGGTTGGATTAGGATATTCTCGGGATAGGAAACTTATGAGAGATGTTCTCTCAATAAATTAGGAGATTACTCCCTTTGTCCCGGTGAATTGTTGTTCTTTAGTTTTGGCACAAGGACAAAAAGAGAGGGCTAATTATTAAGTGGCAAGTGGACCAAATTGAGTGTGAATTATCAAATTGTTTATCAAATTCATTCTTAAAATAGAAATGACAGTAATTGACTTAGACACCCAAAAATGAAACAGTACAACAAATGGTCGGGACCCATTTTATGGGTTAACTAATAATTACAGCAAGAAAAAGTGTGGATATATAAGAGCAAGTCCAATGGTTTCTTTTAGGAACACTTTGCAATTTAAGAAAGTGCGGTAGTGCTAAACCATTAGACAACTCCATGTAGGATAAATTAAACCAAGAAGAATTAATTTCATTAAGCTGGTAGAAATTAGGCAATTGGCCCTACCACTAAAATAGAACCATTAGAAATTAATTGATATTTTTAAATTTGGGTCAAGCTAGTTAAAATGTAAGCTAAACCATTGAAATAAATTTGTAGCCTAAAATTAAACTAGCTTAAAAAGTGATATGGCGATGGTAGTTTAGTTCAGTTTAACTAGCTTACCATTGACTTCTTCAAAAAGCATCTCCAATGGTTCATATTTGGGGACTTGCTTTAATATTTACAAAATTATAAGCGTGTAGGCTTAACGTTGGAGTAGGAAAATTCAAGTAGCTTGCTTTAAGCATGTAGCTTTGTTAAGCTACATGGCTTGGTTTTTAAAGAAAAAAACTAAATTATTTTATTGGATGAAAATAAGAATGTGGACTCCGCAAGCTACAAGATGTTGTAGTCGGAAAGTCATTGGAGCGATCACGTGGTGAAAAGCTAAAGATAGCTTGAAAAATCGATTTGACAAATCAAGCTACATCATATTGTAGTTGTCCATTGGAGTTTTTCAAGAAAGATCTCCGATGGTTAAGAAAAAAGACTGAAACTTGCGATTTCTTAAAATTGCAAACTAAGTAATTTCAACCATTGGAGTAATCCAAATAGATTAGCTTTGCTCAAAAAAAATTGAGCTAGTAGCTCCATGAAGCTACTTGCTTAAATGGACCCACAAAAAAATATAACCAATAGAAAAATAGTTGTCTCATTTATAATGTTTTAATTTTATATTTAGAAATTAAAAATTGAATAAAAAAAATAGGAGAGTGTGTTAGGTGGGTCACATAAAGCTAGTAGGAAATCGACTTCACCGTTGAAGTAAGTTGTAGCTTGAAATGGTTGTAGCTCGAAAAAATGATGTGGCAAAGGTAAGCTAGTACCAACTAACTTACCATTGTGGATGCTCTAAGATCATCTCCAATGGTTTGACTTAGGGACTTGCTTGTAATTTCATATAATTGCAAGCTAGTAGCTCAACCATTGGAGTTGGCCATCTAGACTAGCTTTGCCCAAAAATTTTAAGCTAGTAGCTTCATGGACCTACTTTTTTTTTTTTTTTTTTGTTAAAGGTAAGTATATTATAAAAATTGAAACGAGATCATACAAGTGTAATTTAATCAATAGGAAAATAGTGATCCTATTAATAAAGTTTTAATTTCTTTTTGAAAATTTGGAAATTGAATAAATAAATAGAGGAATATATTGAGTGGGTCCAATTAAGCTAGTAATAAGTTGGCTAAACCATTGAAGTAAATTCTAGCTTAAAATGGTTGTAGGTTAAGAAAATGATGTGGCAAAGGTAAGCTAGTTGCCACTAGCTTACCATCGTAGATGCTCTAATTGGATAAAAAAAACATGTTAAAATTAAAGTGTATAGTCGAGGATATTGTGAATGTTACTATTGGATTAGATAAGATGAAGTATTATTGGTTTTTGTTATCCAACGAAAGTGATCGTAAATATAGGAGAAAGTAAGTTTTCTTCGTATATATGTAGACGTTCCATAGGATGTTCGATTAAGATCATGGAATCAGAGCCAATTGACCAAGAAGGCCTAAAAGTCAGAACCTTTAAAAAGTAAAGTTGTAGAACTAACATTTCTAAAGCCCTAATTATGACTGAAAAACCCAACACGAAATTAAATAGGTAAAACATTTTGTTTAACTCCTTTGAATTCTGGTCAACTTCTTTCAACAGAAAAGAACACGGTTTATTTTGTTTCGTAATCATACATACATCAACCTCAATTATAACAGAATAGAATTTCCCAAAACTCATTGTGCCGATCCTAATTCTCTTCATCTTTTAATAATCACACCCTTTTATCTAAACCAAAGGTAACACTTACCTTATTCGGACCATCCAAACCAAACTACTCATTCCTTTTTTTGGTAAAAAAAACATTACTATAAACTTCTCATACACCTTTATTATTTACATACAATGCCATCATGTTTTTGGCCCTCCTTTAATCAAGTTAGAACAAGTCTAGTGATTTGGCTTATGGACTTACTTGTAATTTCTTAAAATTGTAAGCAGGTGGCTAAACCATTGGATAAGTACATGTAGGGTAGATTAAACCAATCAACTACCTTCATTAAGCTAGTAGCTTAAATGACCCTACCACAAATATACATTATACAACCAATAGAAATTAGTTTGATTAATTAACATATGAGTCAAGCTAGTTAAAATTTTGGCTAAACATGGAAATGAATTATAGCTCAAAAATAAACTAGCTTAAAATGTGATGTGGTAATGAAAACTAGCTTACCGTTCTACTTCAATTTTAATACTACCCTTACATTTTTTTTATTTTCTTAAAACTTGTGCTTCCTCCCATGTTATCTTTGATTTGGATGTGAGGGAGTATATACTATTTCTGGTTGGCAAAAATATATCCCTTCAATCTCTATGAACTAAATAACAAGAGGAGTAGCCAGCAAGGGCGTCTAAGGCCCTGGAAAATCACGGGCGGTGAAACCGGACCTCCGATTTTGGCCACCAAATTTACAAGCTTTATTGATGAAATTGAATACAAACCTCAACGTATTTACACTTGTATATTCATATTTAGCCATTTAGGGTCTCATTGTTTTGTGGTGTACCGAACCTCCATTTATTTTAAGACGTCTAACCAAAACATAACCGCCCAAATGCGTGCATGAAAGACGTTATTGCACAACAAACTATTCAACTATAAGTCACAACCAACAAACACTATTACGGTGTTATTATGGGGCAGACGGAAAAGAAACGTGGGAACCGCTGTTACATCTTGTATTGCTTGCTTGCATTACATAACCCATAAATTAAAATAAGACAAAAGACTGAGTTGGTTACATAATACGTATATCGTCATCGAGGTTCAATAATCAATGTCGCCATGTCAGAACTAAGAGGATTGTAGTGAGCATCATCCTTTATTGATAAAATGTAAAACAATGTAATTAACAACCAAAAGTGGTAATTATAAGGTGTGCTATCACTCGGCAGAGGCGTCTAAGACCCCGGGCAACCACGGGCGCGGAAACCGGGCTTCCAGTTTTGGTCACCCAATTTATAAGTTTTATTGATGAAACTCAATACAAATCTCGAAATATGTTACACTTGTGTATTCATATTTGGGGCCTCAATTTTTTGTGCTGCACCGGGCCTCCATTTGTTTTAAGACGCCCCTGTCACTCGGGGACGGTTCTATAGATGATCAATGTCAGCCGACCAAATGAAATGCACTGGTGATTAAAGATCAAACATATGAGGGATCGGTATATTGTAATTTAAACAGATTCAATATAACACAAATAAGAAAAAGTATTAATCTTTTTTTCTTGGCAAGTATTTTTATTCAATCATAATAGACACAGAGATGTGACCAAAATTACAGCATTCAGGAACTACAAGCACTCAAGCAGCACGATAAAAATACTTCTTACAAAGAATAAAAAAGGTAAATAAATGAACGCGATGCCCGCGTATATCTTAATATATCTAGTACACGAATGAAGAATTCTCCAAGCAACAGATATCCAGCAGAAGCAGGAAATGAAGACTTCAAGCAGATTTCAGGGTGTTGGCAATATCAATGACGAAACGGTATCTAACATCAGACTTCAGCATTCTCTCCATAGCAGTGTTCACATAGTCCATTGGTATCACTTCAATGTCCGCTTTGATATCATGTTTCGCAGCAAAATCGATCATTTCTTGTGTTTCCTGGATGCCTCCTATTGTGCTCCCTGCTACTGTCTTTCTCCCTGTCATGTTGATTTTGCAGTTAGTTACAAGTTAATTTGATTTGGAAGTAACGCATATTGATTGAAACGAAGGGAGTATATATATCTAGTTCCCGTGTTTACCAGCTAGCAGAGGAAAGGCTGATAGTTCAAAAGGTTTCTCAGGAGCACCTACTAAGATCACCTTGCCATGAGTTTTCACAAGTCCGATCAGCGGAACAAGAGCATGAGTAGCCGAGACTGTATCGATTATACCGTCCATTGTTCCCATTGCCGCCTAAACACACGCAAATAAAATTAAATTATCGTCATGCTCGTTTCAGTATAGTTGAAACTTCCTGTATACTCTCTCTGTTCCAGTCAATAATTATCTATTTCTATTTTTCTGGTGTTTCAATTAATAGTTATCTATTTCCATTCTTGGTAACTTTTTGTGGGCCATTTCCTTAATCTTTATACGAAAAGCAATAGATAACTATTGATTGAGACATAATTTTTTGGTTAGAACGGTCTAATAGAAACGTAAACAACCTGTTTGAAAAGCAAATTTTTTGGTTAGAACTGTCTAATAGATAACTAGTGATTTGTTTTTGGTTGCGGAATTTTTTGAAAAGGAAATGTAAACAACCTGTTACTCTATTAGAACGATCTAATAGAAACGTAAACAACCTGTATGAACCAATTATTACCTGCATTTCCTCGGGGTTGCGGCTAACCAAGAAAGAATCAGCACCCAAGCGGGTAATAGCTTCGTCTTTCTTGTTAGGCGAGGTACTAATAACCGTGACTTTAGCACCAAACGCCTTAGCAAACTTAACAGCCATGTGACCGAGACCACCAAGACCAACAACACCAATATGAAGGCCAGGTTTATCAAGACCATAATACTTAAGAGGACTATAAACTGTAATACCGGCACATAAAAGAGGCGCGGTTGAGTCTAAGGGCATGTTATCAGGAATTCGAACAATGAAATGTTGATCGACGACAAAGATATCAGAGTAGCCTCCATAGGTTTTGGTGCCATCATAGTAAGTAGATCCGTAAGTGCCTTTCATTTCAGGACAGTAGTTTTCGAGATGGTTAGAGCAATTGTCGCATTTACGACATGATCCGACTATGCATCCTACGCCTACTCTGTCACCTTCTTTGATGTTTTCGACATTCTTTCCTACTTCTGTCACAATCCCTACTAACTCGTGCCTGAAAGAATGGCATCACAAAGAGTAAAATCAATATTACGTTTGTATCTAATTACTTTGTTCGCAGTTAGTCTCTCTTAAAACGGTATTAACTTAAAAACAAGAAAAATGTCATACTCTCTCCTATTCACTATTTTCTTCCCTAATCCCTATTTTCTTAAACGGATTATTCAGGTTTTCTTCCCCTTTCTTATTTTGGAAACTCTTACTCTTATTTTATTCATCTCTCTCCTATTACCAAGCCCCACCCAACTTTTACTCTTATTTTATTCATCTCTCTCTCCTATCACCAAACCCCACATAACTCACAATTCCTTATTTAATTCCTAATTATTCATTCTTTTCTCCAATTCACAAACCCCACAATCTTCCTTTATTCATTCTTTAATCATCTCCTAAAATCTTGTGCCCACCTCAATCAAAGGGGAAGAAAACCCCGAATAGGAGGGAGTATAATAATAAAAAGTTGGGTTTTTCTACGTGGTACCTTTGTACTTCTTCGAATTCTACATGGTACCCCTAAACTTAATGAAAACATCTTAAAATACACAAACTTCTCTAATTCGCCTCTTCTAAATGTTTAGTTTATACATTTTTGATTGATTTCTCGACAATTTTGTCATGCCATTAACATAAACTTGTTTTACTCAATCGTAAACATATTTTTCGTTACAAAATTTAACTGATTAAAACCGTAATTTTTAGTAGTTTAGGTATTTTAGGAACATTTTACTAAATTTAAGAGTACAACCGATATTTTCAAAAATTCAGGTGTACCATGTAGAATTCGGGAAAAACACAGGATAATACTTCGTACTTAGAAAAACTCTAAAAAGTTATAACTAAAATTGTCGCTTTATTTCTAAAATAGCAACTTTTTATCAAAAAATTATTCAAATTTTATCTAAAATGGTGACATTTCAGTTGAAAGAAGGGAAAATACCCGGGAACAGCGGGGTAATAAGCATTTCCCCATTCGTTCTTGATAAAATGAAGATCGGAATGACAGATTCCACAGTATAACACTTTGAATGTGACGTCTTCGTCTCCGGTTGTCCTATACATAAAAAAAAAAAAAATTAAGTGAACATGTCAGTATGAGTACGCAACAAAGCACGAGTGATTAAAAAGAAGACGATCTCAACCAAAAGCTAGCGTACCTCCTGGAGAAATCAAACGGGGAGAGAACACCAGAAGTGTCTCTAGCAGCCCAACCAAATGCCTTTTGTGATGCCATTTGTGTTAGATATTTTGTCGTACAAATTTTGTAATAAAGGAAGATGAGAAAGTTGTGGATGTTATTGATATAATGGGAATGAATAAGTATGGAGTGCTACGAATGTGTTTAAATAGGTTTAGGTGTTGAGTTAAATGTAACATTTGTGACGTATTTAGTGAGCTAGCAGCTTCAACTAGTCAATGCTTTGGAGATTACAAGTCAAATACTTAAATTGTAGAGGTTGATAGATTGATAGATAATTTGTGGATGTTTGTTCACATTGATCACTATTGATGGACCTGATAAACGGATTAATCGAGTTAAATGTAGGTCGAACAAGGGTAAGTCGGGATATGTTAATTGGATTTGCAAGAATTTAGTTAAATAAGCGGGTACAGACAAGAGATTTTAAGAAAAATACAAAGGCCCGGCCCACTAACCCGTCCCAAACCCGCTAAACTGCTTGTCCGTGGGCCAACAATACAGCTCATACCCGGCCTAAACCCGCATTTTAATGCCTCTAGTTTGGTTATTTTTAATCATATTGTTATGTGTTAGTTAGGGATAACTGTCAGTACGCAACAATAATATTCGGGTTGCGTCAAATTCGAGCCCCTTATCTGGTACAGTGTGGTATTGGTTGGGACTTGGGTTATTCATTTGGATCAGTTTAAACTATTTGACATCTGCATTCAGTCGGCGCATGTGTGTAACACGTTTTACACGCAAAATACTTGGGAAGCCTAGAACAAATTTGATTTTTCTTAAGTTGTGTGAACAGTGAAAGCCTTAAAAAGGAACATGTGAATAGCACTAGAATAGTAGAATTGGTGCCCGTAAGTTGGATAATTCCATAGCACTACTAGAGATGTTCAATGATACACGTAGAAGAAGTATGTGAGGTGTGGAGAATAGACAAATGTAAGTGCACCATTTTATTGGTTATTACGTGTGAATGGATTGGCCAATTTTATTTAAAGCCCATAACTCATCTCATGGCCCATGATGGTGGCTTAGCTTGGGCTTTTCCGACCAAAGGAGAACCCAATTGTTAAATATCGTCGATAAAATACTTTAAATTGTTGGTTACTAGTTTGAATGCCCGTGCGTTGCAACGGGTTAATTAACTTATTTATAATGCAAAAAAAAAACGTTATAAGAGTTTAATGTTTACATTATATGTCTAATGATTTGTTTACATATTATTAAAATATCTCTTTCAAAAAAAAAAAAAGATTAATATATACGTGGGTTAACTCTTATTTATAATTATATAATCACCCTACCTTATATTAATCTTTCGATGTGGGACAATTCTACTATTTATAAGTAATATATTCACAAAAAATGGATTTTTTTTTTCTGATTGGGACAATTCTAATATTTATACGTAATATATATTTATCAAATCTGCATTATTTTTCAATGTGGGACAAAGAACATACTCAGAATTACACCATCTTTTTTGCACTTAGTTCGACATCCAACCAGATCTCGAATACCGAATACAGACAATTGCTACTCATTATATCTAATAGTTATATTTAATTTAATAATATGATCAAGTACTCTCCATTAATATTTGTACGTTGTTTTTTCTTCAAAAAAAAAATTAAAATAATTGAGATACGGAAATTTCCCGTAGTACCCCTTAGTTTTGTTAGATTTTCCATGTTACCCCTACTTTTAAAAATCTGCCCATGGTACCCTTGAGGTTCCATTTTTTTGCCCATGGTACCCTCTAATATAAAGGCTGTTAAATGGACGTTAAGTTTGATGGCGTGGCAATAAAATAACAATTAAAAAATAATACCCCCTTTATTGTTTTATTGGTACGGATATCTCTCTTTTAAATGCAAATTTAATTAACTATATCATTATAATATTGGAAATTTCTCAGGGTAACCTTGAACTTTGATAGATTACACATGCTACCATTGACGTTTGTTTTCTATTTTTTTTATCATAATTAAAATATGTGCAAATGATAAGAACTTATACTCTAATGATAGAATATTTTTTTAACACAATTCTAATTATATTATTTAAACATTGTATATTTACGGATTTACCACACCTACATTATTTTTCAATATGGGACATATAAATTCTATAGGTAGAAAATATAATGATATAAACTTTTAAGAACTCTCCAAGACAATACTTAAGCGACTCAAAAGATTTTGGGTTGATGCGTAAGTTCCAAGGATGCTCATAGAATCACCTATCTTATGCTATATTTTGATGTGGGAAAATTCTATTTTTTATATGTAGTATATTTATCACACCTATATTATTTTTCAATGTGGGAGATATAACATACTATGAAATACACCATCTTTAATATGTGCAAATTATATGAAATCTATATATACTCTAATGATAGCATTTCTTACCATGAATCTAATAATATTATTTTCATAATTTTTTTACCGACATTATTTTGTCAAATGAAATTTAAAAGTTTTTATATGAAAATTAGAAACATCGCTTGAATGTAAAATAAGAAATACATAGTATATATTATAATAACTAAAAGATTTTCCAAACATTAACTTAGGTTAGAAATCATTATTGTAAAAACAGTAATATAAACTCTTTTAAGAGTTATCTCTGACAATACTTAAGGGTAGGGCTGAGCACAAAAAACCGAACCGCATTTTTAAACCGAAACCGGGCCGAAATCTGAATAATGGAGACCGAAAAATTCGGGTTTTTTCCGGTGCGGGGCCCGAACCGAATTTTTAAGCATAAATGAGGTGCGGGTGCGGGTCTAAATAAAATCAAACCGGAGACCGCTTTTAAAACCGGATTGACGTTTTTCTCAAAAATATAATTTCATCTATGAATTAAACACACCCAAGCCAAGACTTAAGCCCAAAACATCAAAACGCTATTTCTTTATGAAGTAATTTTAGATGTGTGACTCTTTAATTGTAGTTTTGAACATCATTTACATGTCTATGACTCTTTGAACTTTAATATGTATGACTTTTTTATGAAGTAATTTTAACATTTGACAACCAATGTCTTCAAAAGTCAAATTGACAGCATGTTTATTGTGCCATTCAAGAGCATTCAACCAAAAACCGGGTTCGAAAACCGGTTCGGGTAACCGGTTTTCAAATCCGGTTTGAAAATTTCACAAAAACCGGTTACCCGGATTAAAAGAGGTGCGGGTGAGGTTTAAGAAATTTAAGGTTTTTAAAACCGGGGACCGAACCGGTTTGCAAAACCGGGCCGGGTAACCGGTTTTGCTCAACCCTACTTAAGGGAATCAAAAGATTTTGGGTTATGACTTCTATTTATAATCATAAGATCACCATGTCTTACGGTAATCTTCCAATGTGGGACAATTTTAATATTTATACATAGTATATTCACCACACTTACGTTACTTTTCAATGTAGGACAAAAAACATACTAACTACTAAGTACACCATTTTTTTTGTACCTACTTTGAGATCAACCCGATTTAATAATGAGAAAATACAATACAATATACACTCTAATGATAGCATTTTTTTTTGTCATAATCTAATTATATAATTTTCATACGATATTTTTTTTCAAATGAAATATAAAGTTTTTATATCAAATAATAAACATCACTTTAATATAATATAGAAAATGTATATATATGAGACATTTCTATTATTTATACGTAATATATTCACAACACCTACATTATTTTTCAATGTGAGATATATAACATACTAAAAAGTCTATATCTTTTATATCAAAATTTTTTTGGATTAATACCTAAGTTTCAAGGATGCCTCCTATTTATATTTATAGAATCACCCTACCGTATACTATTATTTCAATGTGAGATACATAATTTAATTATTTAGACGTAGTATGTTCATAATGCCTACATTATTTTTCAATGTGAAAGATATAACATATCAAGAAATACATGTCTCTTCTTAAAAAACCACTATTGTATACATATTATTTTTCTTTGAAGGTAAAAACCACTTAGTCTCGATCATTAGATATGGATCTCTACATCGTACATATAACGATTCATTAAAGCTCTATTACTGCATTTAGAAGACAACCATTAGTAAAATCTTTAGTTTTGTATTGTGTCAGGAGACTACCATTAGTAAAACCTTTTATTTTTTGATTTTCTTGTTCAACCTTTAGTTATTTTTTGATTTAGTTATTTTTTGATTTTCTTGTTCATATTCTTAACTCTTTCCCGAGTAATTCCCAACGATTTCCACTTTATTTTTATATCATATTGTAGATAACGATAGAAAATCTTAAGAGCTCTTTAAAACAATATTTATGAGACTCAACAAATTTTGGTGGATACATAAGTTCCAAATATGCATCCTATTTATAATCATAGGATCACATCACCTTATACTAATCTTTCGATGTGGGACAATTCTACTATTTATATGTAGTATATTCACCACACCTACTTATTTTCCAATGTGAGACAAAACATACTAAAAATTATACAATTTTACGTATTAAGAAGTACACCATCTTTAACATGTGCAAATAATATAAAATTTATACTCTAATGATAGCATTTTTTAACACAAAGCTAATTATATTATTTTCATAATTTTTTTAACGATATTTTTTTTGCCAAATGAAATGTAAAAGTTTGATATAAAAATTGGAAATATCACTTGAATATAATTTAGGAAATATACATATTATAATAATTAAAAGATTTTCCACTTTATTTTTTACATAAAAAATTATACTTTCCTAAATTGATTTTTGATGATGTGGACGCTCTCAGATCGCTCGAAAAAACTCTCTTTTATATATATACTAGATTTAATGCCCGGGCGATGCCCGGGCCACTTATAATATCCTATGATTATTATGTAACGATGCCCGAGACACTTGTAATATCTGATAGATGAACCATCTCAACCAAAACCTTAAGGTGATGGTTGAGGCCGAACTATTATAAATATTTTTATTACGCTCCCTCACTCAAATGCCCGTTGGGCTTGAAGAGTGGTTAGTTGTGCACCGGCTCCCCCGTACCGTGTGCTGGGTTTCCACCACTTCGGGTTTTTGAGGGGTTTTGAGGTTGCCAGGATTCGAACCCGTGGTTGAGGCCCAACTATTATAAATATTCCTATTTATATCCTATGGTTATTATGTAATGATACGTTAAGGCTATGTTCTTTTGGACGTAATTTTGTTGAATTGGACATATAAAAGCTTTACTGGACTTATAAGAGCTTAACTTTTCTGAACTGAACTTATAGGAGCTGAATTGAACTGCTAACTTATAGAAAAATGGGTATGAATTGATTTTAAATTTTCTGAACTGAACTTATAGAAGTTGAGCTAAACTTATAGGGGGTTTAATTTTCAGAACTGAACTTAACTTAATTTTTCTCAAATGAGCTTATAAGAGCTAAACTGAACTCTATCACCTCCGATCCAGACAGATGATAACACTTACCTAAAATGGACGAACCACACCAATGGTAAAATACCATATTTGGCATGAAAAATGACTAAATTACCCTTACATCCACTATCTATTTACAATTTTACCATTCACTCACCAACTACCTATTTAATCCACCTACCCATGTGGCCCCAATCGAACTTTCCTACTTTACCCTCACCTTTCCACATTTTCTTAAATAACCTAATTTCTCCAATATTACCATCTGTCTGGATCAAAGGAAGTACTAAAGATGGGTGCTATAATTTAAGAAAAAGTTGGAATCTAATTCTAGCCATTATAAACTACAAATCATTAACATAACACACGTTTGAAATTTTGAAATCAACAAAGGTGTAATGTATTTATAATTTTATATTATAGTATATCATATTTCACATGCCAATTGCAAAGTTATTTGGGTATAGCTGGACTCTCTTTTTTTTGTTTTTTTTTTGCTATTATTATATTTCGTACTTCCGTGAGATATTGAAAATTTTGGGATATTGACGATAGGATAGAAATTTTGGATTAAAATTTTATCTTTAGCTGCTCAGATGTCGATATTGATGGTGGGATAGAAATTTTGGATTAAATTTTTATCTCTAATCCCTTGGTTGTTCGTAAAACTTCGACACTTTGTAATTGGTCGAAAAAAATTTCCTTTATTAATATAGATATATATTGATTTATATATAAACTAATGAAATTTCTTATCTAAAAACCGGTGATTGCTAAAATTTCAGGACTACCACTTTGATATGATTGATCCTTTACACAAAAAAGATTTCAGAACAGTCGTCTTTGTACATACTATATCTATATCATACTTAAACTTCCCGTCTTATATTGTTTAAGTTACTGCCTTGATAAATGATAAAGTCGATTAATCATTAGTTAACTAACACTTCGTACTCTTGATTCTTTCATAGAAAAGTTTACAATTTTTTCACTAAATATTCTTTTTTAATAGCTCGGCCCGTTTACGGATAAACTTAACTACAGTGAAACACATAACGTGCTTGTGTTTTCTTCTTCGTCTACATACTTACTAATGCATGGAATAGACGATCATTATAATTTATAAGAGCTTTGGATATTAAATATAAGTACTTTGTGTGATTGTTGGACTCAGTAATACTATTTGATTGACTATTTGATTGACGCAACTATCCGCAAGTAGGGGCGAAGCGAAATCAGATTTTGTTCGATGCAACTATCTAAACACAATAAGCAATATGTCAACAACTAATTTACGGAGTATTATTGGCTTATTAACAAATAATAATTTCTATGCGTTTTATCATTGGCTTCTAATTTATTGTGGAACAAACATATAACTAAAAGTTAAGCATGTTCTTACATAAGATGCTACATTGAGTACAATTTTGTTATTAGATAACGAAATACTCCTATATAGCTAAACGCCCCACATAAGAACATCTTTCCTATTCCTCCATGTTCATAAACGAAAAATTACTTTTCCTTCTTTATTCTCTACAGCAGCTATTTCCTCTTCCTAAACACCTGAAACAAGTAATAAACATAAGATTGTCATAGCAAAAATTAACCTCACTCATGTGATAGCGTTAATGTACTTAATTTGAGTTACGACACCATACCTAGTTAGCTGGTCATTGTTCAATTGTTGTAACTTGGAAGTCCGCTCATCATGTAACTGCTTTCTGTTGTACATCTGCTCATCCGTAATAAGCTTATTCTCCATACCTGCAATGCCCGACTCAATTGGCTGGGGCATAGTCCTATAAACAAAACAAAAGAAATCCGTTAGTAAAGACTAAAGATTCAGTTTGACGAAAGTAAAACAAAGTAAATAAATTTCATGGAATAAACCACTACTACAAATTTAGGCAACTACAACGCCCCTTTAACAACGATTATTCACGAAAATCACAATAGACGTTGTAGAATGTATGGCGCGAATTTTACTAAAATCAATTACAACGGGTATAGTTATAAAAACCGTTGTTATTATTTTTAACAACGGGTCACACATGCGGAACCGTTGTTAATAATTTGGCGCAAAATTGGCGCAAAGTTAGTGAAAAGTAATCACAACGGTTACTTTTTAAACCCGTTGTTAAAACTTATTTAACAACGGGTGTTTTGTACAACCGTTGTTAAAACATATTTCACAACGGTTGTTGTTTAATAACCGTTGTCAATACCTTCCATACTATAAACCACACAAATGTAAGTCTGCTGCAGTGCAGCCACAAAACACAACCCTTAATACACAAACACAAACACAAAAACAGCAGACAAACAAACACAAAACACATACACACTCTCTTTCTCTCTTTCTCTATTTCTCTCTTTCTCATCGTCGCTTTATCTTCTCGCCGTCATTGTGATTTCATCGTCTATTACGTTCTGTATTTATCAGGTAAATCTCGCCACATCGTCATCGTCATTATTTTCTTTTTCTATTTATTTCTTTTGCATATATGTGTTTTTATCGACCATTATGTTATTTGTTTAAGTATTGTTCGCATAATTAGTTACTAAAACAATGAAGAAACAAGATGAAGAAGTAAGATAAACATAATTAATATATATATATATATATATTTATAAATACATAAATTTAAAAAAAAAATTACATATGTAAAAATGCAATTCTTATATTTTCATGGAGGATCTTATTGTGCTCTATCGTATCCATCCTCTCCTCCTTGGCTATTTGGAGGTTAGTTAGCCAGTGATTGCTATATCGTCATATAGCCGCAATCTTCGCCGCTCCGTCAAGCCATCTTCTTTGGCGTGCTTCGGTGCGGATCGAGCATCCGCAAGGTAGCTCCTGAAACTTTCCTCAATATGGAGGAACCGGCGGATGAAGTTGTTGTTGTTCTCGATCATGGTAAGAGTCTTTAGGATGAAATCATTCATTTTCTTAGAGTTTTTTGAGTTTGATTTGAAAGATTAAGTAGAGTTTGTTTTAACAGTTAGAGTTTGGAGATGAATATATGAGATAATGGAAATGTTAGTTGAGATATGCAATGTATTTATACTAAGCAATGTGTGGGTTGAGTTAATTGCTTTTTAATTAATATATATGTTAGGAAGTTGTGCCATAATCATCATCATCTCTCTCAATAATGCTGCTTCAAATCCTATTACTAACCCTTCTCATTCCATATTATCCGTTCATATGTACGGTGAATGTCGAGTAATAATGCATGCATTGGAATTCTAACAGTAGTAATTATGCATGCATCTAGTAATATTTAATTTTTTTTTTTTATTTTTTAAGAACAAACAACAACGGTTATTTTAAAACAACCCGTTGTCTTTAGTTATAACAACGGTTTTGTATATTACAACCCGTTGTTATAACTTTCCCCCCAAAATTGAGTCACACTTTCCACAACGGGTTTTTATACATAAAACCGTGGTTAATATTTTTAACAACGGTTTCCTTAAGTAAACCAACCGTTGTTAAAACCTTCTACAACGGACGCTTTAACAACGTCCGCTTTTTTATATAACAACGGTTTTTGACCGTTGTTATAGCCTGTATCTGTAGTAGTGAACTATTAAATCTATAGGCAATAAAGATTCAGAAAGGTGAAAGGTTGAAAATAAGATGGTAGAGAGTTTTCTTTATATACTACGAAATTTGTTAATGCCTCGCATTAGAATTCAACGTAAGATAGAAGTGTTGATGATCTCTCATACTTTATTCTTAATTATTATATTTAATTAAAGTAGGTAGCTCAGAAAAGATGGAGTCTCTGTAATCGCTCGAAAAAAGCTTCCTTTATTAATATAGATAGATATAGATTTATAAAAATCAACTCTGATTATGTATTTATTTTTTATTAAATGTTTTTCATACAAATCGGAACAACTAATTTTCAAATTGGAGTTTTTTCGTTTGCTCGATATAAATGGTATCATTGTTTGGTTGAACATATACCATGATTAGAGTTTATGACAATACCTTCGTTTACTGCTCTAAACGTAATAAATGGATCATTTGCGTTGGAAGTGAATAATGTCAGTTCAATTTTAGACATTTAAACTTTTAAGTATGTTTGTATTCAACTCAATTTCTTATCGGAAATTATTACAGATTTCTTGATCGTTTTGAGAATTAGGCTTAAAAGTAAATTGGAGGTTCGAAAAATCAAGCTAGATTGAGTCTATTTGGATTTCAATTTATATTTTAAGTTTGTCTATTTATGTATGATCTAATTCTTATCAAATCTATTTCACAAGTCACAACCATCTTTTTTTATCGTTTTTTAAATTGATTGTGTGACGAGATTTATCCGAAAATAGTGTGCAAAAAGTTTGCCAAGTAAAATGTAGGAATATTCCTCCTTGTTTCTTCCTTTCTCTTGTTAGTTGTCAGTTGTGACTTCTGTTTTACCGGTCAACAACTCAACATACAAACACTTTGAAATCATCCAACTTGCTCCGTACATGTTTTTCTTCAAGTTGCTAAAAGTCAAACCATTCGAATACAAAAACTGCAAATCCGCAAAGTCAGTTGTGCGTCGTTATAAGCTTGTAATCGTCAAAAATGGGAATTTGTGAATTCCAACTAAAACTCAAGTTAGTAGAGGAAATGTGATGTTTTAGGAGTACAAATATAGATAGAACATTCTAGAAACAGATTACTCATTCCATCATGATTATTTATTTACATGTAATTAGAATTTAATTAAATCACCAGAAATTATAAAAGATAAACAAATGTTTGAGACAAAAGAAATAGTAATTTAATAGAGTAACCTAAATAAAAAGAGTCAAAAATTTAAACAAAATCAAAATATTCATTGCGATAATTATATTACATTAGTAATTTAGTAGTACTTCGTAATAGAATTAGTCAATTAACACAAATAATATTGCTCTAATTAAAAATCTCTAGTACCATTAATTATGAGGAAGGTGATAAATGAACCATCTCAACCAAAACCTTAAGGTAATAGTTGATATCCAACTATTATATTTATTCTTATTACGCTCCTTCACTCGATTGCTTATTGGGCTTGAAGAGTGGTTAGTGCACAAGCCCCTCATACCATGTGCTGAATTTCAGCTTCATGAGTTATTGGAGGCTGCTAGGATTTAAACCCGTGACCTTCAGTCACACTGGCTCTGATACCATGATAGATGAACCATCTCAACCATTACATTAAGGTTTTGGTTGAGATGATTCATCTATCAACCGATGATAGGTGGACTAAATTAATAAGTGGATCAAATTGAGTATGGATCATTAAATTGCTATTAAAGGCATTCTCATAATAGAAAGATAATAAATTGCCTGAAACACCCAAATGAATAGATAAACAAATGACTATAACGGACGAGTAGATTGTTACGACCGTACTTCTATTGTTCTCACCGTACGAATGTTCGAACAATGATAATGACAAGATCATGCTGTGAATTAGAAACCTCTTTGATGCAACGTATTTCCTTATCAGGAGGATGAATCGTATACAACTACAACTGGTTCAAAGTTTAAATATTTTTATCCATTTATTATATGTTACTTGATAATCTCGCTCATTTATTTACCTTTTATATTCATTGTAAGAGGCGCAGTCAAGATTTTTCGTTTGAGGTCGGAAAAATTTAGCGGAGGTGAACAAGTAATATCAAAAAGTAAACTTGAAAAAATTTCAAAAACTTAACTTCAAATTTCAGATTTTCCATTTTTCACTTTATCTCTAAATTTTAATCAGAGTTAAAATAAATGATTAAAACGATGAAAGTATTAATAATATCTAATTATGGAAAATTCAATGAAACTAATGCAAGTAATCATTCCCTATAAGCAACAAAAAACAATACTCATAAATATTTCTTAATTACCCATTAGACTTTGACCTTAACATTATTGTATGATATTATAATAACTTGCTTGCAAAACCTGTCATGAACTAATCATGATCAATTCAAAGTCATAATTGAAGATTATATGACTTAATCAACATAATCAAACTAAACTAATTCTATATGACTAGATTCATCTCTCTAAATCAAAATGTTTGTAGACTTTATTTTGTTAATACATTTTTCTACTTTTATTTCAATTAATTTCGAGACTTCGAGTCATGGCTTCAACAAGCTATGGATATGTTGTGTTGTTGTTAATAATATGTGTTTGGAGGTGGCAGAGTTGTGAAGGTGTTAATGGAGTCGGGTTCGATATCCACCATCGGTTTTCTGATCCTGTTAAGTCAATGTTTGGTGTTACCAATGAATTTCCTGAAAAGGGTACAATGGAGTATTATGATGCTATGGTGCATCGTGATCGCTTTCATGGCCGAAGATTAGCAGGACAAACTGATCATAAAACTCCCCTTACATTTTCTGCAGGAAATGCTACTCTTTCCATTCCTGAATTGGGATTGTATGTTCAATACTCTCGGCATTTCTGAATTGTATTTTTCGAGTAATTAATATTGTCGTTTATTTTATATGTCTTGTGTTGTGGTTCAGTTTGTATTACGCAAATGTATCAATCGGAACACCAGCATCCTGGTATCTTGTGGCACTTGACACCGGCAGTGGCCTTTTCTGGTTACCATGCGACTGTTCGTCTAACTGTGTTCGAAGCTATGAGTTCAGTCCGACAGAGGTATACCTATGTTATGCATTTCCTGCTATTTTTTCAACTTCTGCTCTTATTGCAGGGATTCTAAATATAAGAATTGTGACAAAAACGCGATCATTACAGTCTATTAGGCATGGACTCAAGCCAAGAATGCTTCACAAGATTTTTGCTCTTGGGGAGGCTTGAACCAAGGTCTCCTGGGAATTTCACCCAAATTTTAACCACTAGACTCCACCCTTGAGGACCATTACCCATGAGTTGATTCAACCAACGCGTAAAAAGGCTAAATTCGGCTGAACCATGGTGATGATCATTTGTATAATTGCAGGGACTAACTTAGTAACCATTTTACTTGATTCAGTTATACGCGAAGCTCCATGAAAAATGAAAATTATACTTCTTAATCTCGCAAATTTACTAGAAACTTATGTACATTATGCTAGCGTATTGGGTTCATCTCTGAATTGCTTGAAAATTTCAATGCGATCAGTGGCAAAGCCAGGATTTAAAACCAGCGGGGGCGGAAAATTTCAGCCAGGACACAGAGGTTATAGCCTAAGGCAACCTCGAAAAAATCAGATAATTTTAACTAAAAATTTTGAAATTTTCAAATGTCAGCGGGGGTGGCCGCCCCTGCTAGCCCCTCCCTCGCTCCATCACTGAATGCGATTTTTCTTATTGAAATTTCAGACAATAGAGTTCAACATATACAGCTTGAGTACTTCATCAACTGGTACACGACTTTCATGCAGTAGCCCGCTCTGTGAACGTAGCTGTTTGCCTTCAGAGAGTTATTGCCCCTACAGAGTTGAGTATCTCTCAGCAAACACATCATCCTCTGGTTACGTCGTCCAAGATTTATTGCATCTCACAACTGATAATGCTAATTCCCAAGCAATTGATGTCAAGATCCCTTTTGGGTAAGCATTCATTTCATGAAAGCCGTGTCGGACACTGGTGTACCGTGTATGTCCAGGAGTCATACTCACTGAACTGCTGCTGTTCCATGCAGTTGCGGTGTTATTCAAACAGGTCATTTCTTGGAAGCTGGAGCTCCAAATGGCCTATTCGGACTTTCTATGGATGTAGTTTCCCTGCCTAGCGTCCTAGCAAGTCAAGAACTTGTTGCAAATTCCTTTTCCATGTGTTTTAGCCCTGATGGCATAGGTCGAATCAGTTTCGGAGATAAAGGCAGCCAAAACCAAAGCCAAACACCAGTCCTTCAAAACCGATTAATGTAAGTCCTCCTTATTTTTTCCTATAGACGGAAAATGAGTGTTTTACATTCTAGTATCATGACTTGCAGCCTTGCAGCGACTGATAGATGAACCATCTCAACCAAAACCTTAAGGTGATAGTTGAGACCCAACTATTATATTTATTCCTATTACGCCTCCTCACTCGAATGCCCATTGGGCTTGAAGAGTGGTTAGTGCACAGGCTCCCCGTACCATGTGCCAGAATTTGAACCCGTGAGGTCACACTGGCTGTGATACCATGATAGATTAGGGACATACTTTGGTACTAAGTTACTAACACAATACCATGGAACATTGTGATTGACAGGGTATATACCGTCAAGTTAACCAATGTGAGTGTAGGCCTCGATTCTTTTGCAGCTAACCTGAACGTAATTTTCGACACTGGCACTTCTTTTACGCTATTGGCCGACCCAGTTTACAGTCTTCTTACAGAAAAGGCAAGTATTTTTTCGGTGCTGGTGTCTAAAGTTTACAAGTTAGGAATCGAGTTTGACGTTTGTTTTTTTGGACGGTTGTATTGTGCTTCAGTTCAACTCACAGGTAAAGAACAGAAGAGTGGGAGTACATCCAGACAGCGCCTTTCAGTTCTGCTATCTAATGACGTAGGTATCCCTTACTGTAAAAAGTCGAAACATGCCATAATCATACAGTATTCTCTATTATAACCTCATTGAACTAAGAACTTAAGAAGTTTTTTCATGGTTCATGCAGCTCAAAACCGGATGACTTAGTCGTTCCTGCTATTCGTCTAACAATGAGAGGTGGAGACAAGCTCTCTGTTGTTCAGCCATGGATTATGATCGTTGAGGTAAGCGTCTCACTTGTTCATCCATGGCCTTAGACATCTGAGTATCTGGCTCAATTCATGTGTTTCCCCTCCTTTCTTGCAGGATGATACGCGATTCTACTGCTTGGCAGTAATAAAATCAGATCACGATATCAGTATAATCGGAGGTGAGCATTTAATTGTAAGGCGGTGACTGATTTAGTGACACTGTCAGTACTGTTCTATGAAGTAAGCATTCTGTTTGTTTTATTCTTTTCAGAGAACTTCATGACTGGCTACCGCGTAGTATTTGATAATGAGAAACCGGCAGTTGGCTGGACGCCATCTGACTGTAAGTATACTTCCACCCTGTCAAATCCTCATGTTTTACTTTAAAATGAAGTGTCCAAGTGTCGAGTATCTGACACGGAAAAATAAGGCAAAATGAAGTGTATAATTAAATTAACCAGTAGACTGTTGATGCATCAGGTGGTGAAAGTGTGCCTTTTAGTCCAAATCTGAGCCCACGAAGATCATCAGCGACTTCATTTTTGCATCGTGGTTATTTGGCGTTCGCTATAATTCTTGTTCAATTCTTTTCAGTTCAATTGATGGTCCTTTGAATCGAACAAGTAGCCATGATTATGGTTGTAAGTAATTGACACGAGTATATATATTCATACCCTTATCATTGTCGCTCTCTACAGTAGTCTTTTCTCCGACATGTTTTATAGAAATCAAAAAATACGACAAATTAAAGAATCGCCCTGGTTTTATTTCCTATTGATAAAAAAAAAAACTCAATGACGCGCTATAATGTATACAGTCGATGGCACGCAGGAAATCGTATGGAGTATATCATCTAAATTACAAGAATCCAATGTCAGATTCAGGACCCATCTGTTGTATCAATAATAATGAAACGAACAATAATTTAAAACTTAAAAAGTAAGCTTTCCTCAAAAAAGATAACGATCTTGAAAGCTCAGCACTAACCAATTAGATGACTAAATCTATCTACTTTTAGTCCCATCTTTGTCCCTCAAATGTTTACTAAATACACAAAATCCCATTGAAGACGGCGATATCCGTCACAAGCTTGTGACGGATACCATTTCCTCTCACAAAATACCCATGAGAAGTGAGTGGGGAAGCATGCAAGTCCCCACCTTATCCTCTCTCCTTTTTGTGAGAGTCCAGCTAATGACGGGATTAGCGTCGTCACAAAGTTAAAGACGCTTTGTACTAAATAATACAAGTACAAGAAAACAGAAGTTCAAATTAAACTAGTAAAAAATTATGAGAAAAAAGACATACAAGAAATGCAAATTCGGGTCGTACTCGTATCCATATCAAAATTCAAAACCTTGACGGGACGTCACTATAGCCCCTATGTCTTCTTTTGGACTAGTAAAAAACAATGTAGGGTAGAATTACTGTTGTCATGGTCTAATCTCGGTTGTTTCAACATTTTACTTGTAAAAAACATAGTAGAATTCTGTCACAAGTAGACCTGACAAAACTGATCTGACCTGAATAACTTGACTCAAACCCGAGTCTGGCCCAAAACCCGAATTGACCGACCTTATTCCATCCGATCCGAATGTTTATTATGGCCTTTTGACCATTATCCACAAATAACTTGACAACAACTCACCCGAAAATGACCCGAACCCAAATCGACCCGACCCAATTTGGCTCGAATTCCTGCAAACTCGAACAACCGGACTCGAATAGACCCGATACGAACCCGACACAATTGACTTGTTTGTCAGGTCTAGTCACAAGCTTGTGAACGTTACAAGCAAGACGTGCTGAAGAAATGCAGCTATATAAAGTGTAATAAGTTAACACTGTACTAAACTAGAAGTGAATAGAGAGGAGGAGCATTGTCATTTAGTGGTGAGATTGCTTGAATACTACTCTCATTATCACCAAGAAGCTTAACTAATTCTCTGGTAAATCCACCATCCCAAATGTATCAGTCACCAAATAACAACTCTGTTATTCTGTCACATTCATAGATCAATTTTTTGCATTCCTATGATTTACAAATGCCTATATATACCCTCGGGATTCGTATCAGCTTCAACAACAAAAACACACATTGCAAATAAAAATCTGATATACGACTAATACTCACCATGGCGGTTTCAGTCGTTATCTTCAGCTTCCTTCTTATCTGCTCATCATTTTCCTTTGGAGATTCTCTGAGCTTGAATTACTATGATAAGAATTGTCCTGATGTTGACAGAATTATCTCCAACATCGTCAAAGAAGCTTTTTCGGAAGATAAAACTGTTCCTGCAGCATTGCTTCGGATGCATTTCCATGACTGCTTCATACGGGTATTTCTCGTCTCACGTTACTAGCATTGTGTTTTTTAAGGGATGTGATTATTGTGTTTGTACCAATTCAATTGACACCAAAGTTTTGTTTTTTAAGGGGTGTGATGCTTCTGTACTGCTTGACAAAGCTGAAGACAACAAAGTAGAGAAAACAGGTCCGCCGAATCTCTCGCTGCATGCATTTTTTGTCATTGACAATGCAAAGAAGGCAGTAGAAGCTGCTTGTCCCGGAGTTGTCTCGTGCGCTGACATACTCGCCTTAGCTGCAAGGGATTCAGTTGTCGTCGTAAGTGTACAATTCAGATAACACATTCTTTTCTACTAATGCATCATTCTCATTATCATTGATAATAATAATAATAATAATAATAATCAGATTGTGTCTCGGTTGCCCACCAATTTCTTGTAAAAGTTGATTTGATCTCAAAAAAAAGTTACGCTGTTTTTTTTTAAGATAAAATAAAATAATAATAATAATAATTAATTCTTGTACAACGCAGTCTGGTGGGCCGACATGGGATGTGCCGAAAGGTAGATTAGACGGGAGAACATCATACGCCAGTGAGACGAGACAACTCCCGGCACCCTCATTCAACCTCTCCCAACTCCAACAAAGTTTTGCACAAAGAGGCCTAAACCTTGGAGATCTGGTAGCTCTTTCAGGTAAATTATACTCTCTCCATGTCTCCGTCAATTATTTACCTTTTTTTCTCTGTAAACGAGATTTTAAACTAACAGTAAATGCTATGCAGGCGGTCATAGTCTCGGATTCTCCCACTGCTCATCATTCCAAGGCCGTCTACACAACTTTGATGCGACTAACGACATTGATCCCTCAATTAATCCTTCCTTTGCCGCGAGCTTGAGAAATGTCTGTCCTGCACACAACAAAATGAAAAATGCCGGTTCCACTATGGATCCTTCCCCGTCGACATTTGACAATACATACTACAAGCTAATACTTCAAGGAAAAAGCCTGTTTTCTTCTGACCAAACATTGGTCACTGCTCCAAGCACCGAAAAGTTGGTTCGACAATTCGCTGCTTCTCAAGAAGCTTTCGATGAGGCATTTGTCAAGTCGATGATCAAGATGAGTAGCATCACTGCAGGACATGAAGTTCGGAAGAATTGTCGACGGGTCAACTAAGGGCGTCCTTGTTAAATGTTGCGTACTAAGTACCACTATTATATGTAACTGTAGACTTTCTGGATGAATGAATGAAAATATTGCAAAATTTTAATCATTATTCACCGGCACTATACGTCTACACCTCAAACTCAGCTCGGATTATTTTAGACTAAATGGCGATTAATAAAAAGCTAAAATATTTATCGCAATATAAGAAACTACGGAGTAATATTATTCTTCAGCAGACTCAGACTTGGACACAGACTTACATTAAGCCGGAGCTTGATTAACAAAAATAAATAAGCATACATCGACTTAGAAATACTCCCTCCATTCAACATTTATCACCCTATTTCTCCATTATATGTGAGAGGTATTATATTAAAATGGGGTGATAATTGTTGAATAGAGGGAGTACTTAAAGAATGCATAAAAAGCAGTAACTGAAAAGTTGATTTTAGAACAAAAGTTGGACAAATGTATAGTGTAACAAAATTAGATAAAGGCATTTGGTTGTGGAGAAATTTTTACGTCCTCCCGGAGGTCGTCCTTCCTAAATACAAAGAAGGAGCACCAAAATAAAAATTAAATATTATAAAATCCTCCTTTGAGTGTAGGGAGGACGTCCTCCGGGAGGACGCGAGAATTTCTCTTTGGTTGTGTTGGAACATGTCGAGATATAGACATATTGTAATCTAGAATATGACATATTATAAATATAATACATTCTAGGTTATATTTTAGTGTAGAGTATTTGACCCGATCAAAATCATGAAACGTCTATTAAGTATTACTATCTTATAGTCAAAACTCGATTTGATGGGTCAAAACTAGGGGTGACAATCGGGTCAAGTCGAATCGGGTCGTATCGGGTCAGCATACTCTTTTAGGTCGAGTCGGATTCAAGTTCGGGCCACTGATCATCGGGTTGTATCAAGTGTCGAGTCGCAAACGGGTCGAGTTGACTTCGGGTTGCTAATTTTCAATTATCGGGTCAGTTTTTGGGTAGGTTAGGTCAGGCTTGTCGAATCGAGTAAAGTTTGTCTGCTCCAGTCGAAACCCAAATTACCCGATTCATATTCTCACATGAACCGGAACCGATCTACCCGACCCGTTTGACGGGTAGAACTTTAGAAAGTGGTATAATTTGCCAAAAGAAAAGGTAAAAAGTAACTTTTTTAAAAGAAAACAATAAACCATCCCTATCCACAAAAGTCAAGTAGTCAAACCTCCGTTTCCTGATCTGAACTCCCCTCCCATTTAAAACATTGGAGGTTTCTGGAACCACCATAGCACACAGACACAGCTACCGAAGAAAACCACTAAAAATTACTCTCCCATGGCTTCCGCTAACTGTTTTTTAGCCGTTACTCCTGTTGAACCTCCATTTACCTCTTCCAAACCTTTACTTACCTCCACCTCTTCCTGTCTACTCTCTCTTAAACTCAAACCTCCCACTTTCCCTCTCTTTTCCCGTTTCCCGAGAATTCACCGCTGCGGTAACTTTTTCCGTCTTTCTTGCTCAATTTTACTGTTTTTTTCCGATTATATTTACTCGTTAATGTTGCATATGCATTGTTTACAAGTAGACGTGGTAAACGGAGTATTGGGGCTGGGGATGGTTCGGGAATGTGTGATTTTAGTTCGGGTCATTTCGGGTTCGATTATGTTTGGTTTGTGTTATTATTGTGTAACCTTGAGTAAGCCTGAGTTTGGGGCCAGCAAAATTATGGTCGAATTGGATCAATTTGAGTTACTCTTTTAGGCCTTGTTTGGACAAGCGGAATTTAGTGAGAAAAGGAGGGAATTGGGAAGGGATTTGTAGGGAGTCAATTTCCGTTGTTTGGTTCGTAAAATGGAGATGGAGGGATTTGGAAGGAATGGAAAATGGTCCCTCTATTTCCCTCCTCCCAAGGCGAAGCATTTTCCCTCCAACAAAGGAAAGATTTTCAGGAAAATTCCCCCATCGTTCCTGCTCTCCTTCCTTTCCCTCTTTCCCCTCCCCTCCATTAGGGTTAGATTAATATGATTGGGTTAGTTTTTGCTAGGTCAAATGGGGAGCATATCCCAACGAGTTCATTTTGCTGGATTGGTGGATTTATACTCAAAACTAGGTTTTTCATCAAATTGTGATACTAGATTATTCAAATTACCATGATTTGCTTATTTGTATGTTGTTTTGAGGTTTTTATTGTCGATGGGGGTTATTTGTTAGTTCTTAATTACTCTAGATAGTAAGGGTGTGTTTGGATAGCAAAAGTGGAAGGAAAGGGAGGAGAGGGGGGAGGAGGGAAGAGAAAGGGAGGGGAAATGGGGTGTGGGTGTTTGGATACAATTTCCCTCTAAATATTGTCTATTGTGGAGAGATTTTGATTTGCCTTAGAGAAAGGAAAATGGATCCTTCCAAATCCCTCCCCTTTCATTTCCCTCTACCCTTATTTGCTATCAAAACATGGAATTTTAAATCCCCTACTCTCCCTCCCTTTCCTCTCCCTCCAAATCCCTCAATCAAAACACACCCTTACCCTAAGGGTGTGTTTGGATAGCAAAAGTGGAGGGAAAGGAAGGGGAGGGGGGAAGAGGGAAAGGAAAAGGAGGGAAGGGAAGGGGAGGGGGAATGGGGTGTGAGTATTTGGATACAATTTCCCTCCAAATCTTTCCTATTGGAGAGATTTTGATTTGCCTTGGAGGAGGGAAAATGGATCCCTCTAAATCCCTCCCCCTCCATTCCCCTCCACCCTTATTTGTTATCCAAACAAGTGATTTTAAATCCCCTACTCTCCTTCCCTTTCCTTTCCCTCCAAATCCCTCTATCCAAACACACCCTAAATGAATATTGGATTGAAAATTTGAAATACATCAAGTTAGGTCTCTAAACATGTGTGCTTATGGAATAAGGAGGGTGAGGTATTAAGATATACAGTAGCTCTCAAGTAGATTGTGCTAGAGATAAGCCGAAACTGTTTATGGAATGGAATTGACAAATGGATAGTGTTTATGTATTGCAAACACAAATGGAGTTGCTAATTACATATCACTGACTGTTTGAGTTAGTCATCATACAATTTGATACACTCATACACATGTTGGTACTAATACTATCATGTCTTTGCTTTCTGTACATGGTTATGCTACCGCCTACACGTACTTGTTTGATGTAATGTGAAACAATTGACCATTGAATTTCTCTGATCGATTATCATCATTTCAAAATGTTTGTATGTTGTAAGAGTAGTTATAATCTATGGCATGATATCTTCTCCAAAATGACAAAAACATTTGTTATTTACGTACACAAGAGTTGAACGCAAGATGAGCTATTAAGACCATGTTTATAGGTAGGTTTTACATGGGCAAGGTCTTGAATAAGGACAAAAAAAACTAAAAAACAAAAAGGAAAACAAAAATAAAATGTAGACCTTGTTTCACAAAGTCGTTCCATGCGTTCCAATATGGAACACTTAGCCCACATTCAAGACCTCCTCTTCCATGCCACATGTCAGCTAGTGAATGGATAGAAGGTTTATTGGAAAAAAGAAGTTATTGTCATTCTTTTCAAAATGGTTTTAATTTTAATTTTACATATTAAAAAAAAATTATAATTATATAAAAATTTATAATTTTTCGTGCTCTATAAAATGAGATCACATTTGACATATTTTGGAGCACATTATAATTTATTTGTATTGTTTATAAAACATTATTTTTAAATGAAAAAATATCATAAAACTTAAAAAATTCAAAAATATTATATGTTACATTAATATATGTATACACACAAATTTTGGGACAAATATTTATTTATTTTTGTTATTCTTGTTGTATATAGTAAAAAGATAAGGAGATGGTTTAAGTAAGTTAAGGTAGGGCTTGATAAAAGAGTAAAAACGAGAACTAGGGCTTCTATGTTGGTTTAGAAAAAATATTAATATTTAATGTAAGACCTAGGTTTGCAAGAACTACGGATAAACATGGTCTAAGGGGCAACTCTTGTTTGTATCAACTAATTTCAGTTCTCGAAGCTTCGTTTTTGGTATGAGTGTAATGAGAGGATTGGAGGACTAGAAAACTATGTAATGAGTATGATGGATTGGGTCATAATTTTATGTGAGCATATAAGAACATTTACTTTATTTGTGGCTCATGTGTTTGAGCTCTCTCTCTCTCTACTGAACTCAAAAATCATGGCGTCTAACCACCCTCCTTCCAATTGCACTCAATCAGTTAAACATTTGAGTTACTGTTGAGCTTATTCGTAAACTGATGTTTTGAAGGATCCAATATAGTTCGAACTTTAACTCTGACTCCATCTCTATCTAGTGATGATCATGGTCCATATTGGCGAACATGTTTTCTACCACTATTTTGAATTCTTGTTACTTAATTGTCAATTCTTGTAACCCCTACGTTAGGACCGATGCCAATAGATTTTGTTTTGATGATTGTGTTATGGTTGTTTTCAGTTAAGACTCAGGCTCAAGAATCAGAATTAAGTGTAGCTGTGGACGCCTTTACTCATTTTAAGCACTTGCTTCTACCCATAACAGATCGAAATCCATATCTCTCTGAGGGGACAAGACAGGTACTCTAAAGTCTAAATATTGATTAAATATAGAGAAACAAGCTTCGTCTGAATATTCATTATGGTATTTTTGTTACACGTTAAGTTATCGTGAGACAGATTGATATATTGAAGTTTGTTTGCTGCTACAATTTCACTTTATTTGTTAAATGGTTGGTCTTACTTAGTTACTTTGTTACAAAATTCTCTGCAGGCTGTTGCCACTACTGCTGCTTTGTCAAAAAAGTATGGGGCAGACATAACAGTCGTTGGTATGTGGTTTATCAACTCTATTAACATATTTAAATTAATTGGTTTTCTGGAATGCTTGGTTTTCTATTGCACCTGGTAAGTTAGAGCTGTATTAAAATTGAAAATATAATACTGGTAATTTAGATTACTCATATAGATTTGATGCCGTACTTCCATAGTAGGGTATTTGAAAAGGCCAAATTTTATTTTGTAGTTATTGATGATAAACCAAAGGAGTCGCATCCTGAGCATGATACACAACTTTCGAGTATCCGCTGGCATTTGTCTGAAGGTATGTGCATTTCACCATCTGCTTTCTCTGAACCAATACTATTTTCTATGTAAATGTGCTACTCTTCCCTATTCTTAGGAATTGCATTTTTCATATTTCAAAATTGGAGAAATTCCAAGGAGTAGGAAGGACCGAAGGAGTATATTTCCAGCTACCTGGCTACGGGGAGCTAGATAAGGACTCAAGGGTATAGCATTATCTTATTTTGTGCTTGCTCTCTAGGCTAAGGGATTAGGATCGGGAGAGGCGCATGAGTTGTTGGTGCTGAACCTCTATTTTTTACCCTTTCCATTTAGGACATAGTGGTACTTACCACCTGGAGTACTTTATACACTTTCTTGCAAATTACTACCTACTAAAAAATTCAACAACTGCTAAAAGTATCTATTAAGTGCTTTATTTAACAAGTTGCTACTTGAACAAAATTTCAGTGTAAGATTTTTTTCATCATACCCTTGTTATTTTTCCTTCCAAACAACATTTTTCCGAAATATGAAACCTTAATTTTATTCCTAAATCGAAACCATAATTTGTTTTAAGTTTTAACAACTTTAAACCCTAATTTGTTTAGTTAAGCTCAAAGTGGTTGATTTGTCACACTTCTTTCCCATCGTTTCCACTATAGAAATGGTGTTGATAATGAGTAGGTAGTTGATGAAGGGAGTCAAGATAATTGAAACGTGCTTCTTTCAAAATAGAATTGGTTTTTTTTTTTTTTTGTGAGAGGAGGTTGAGGAAAAAGACGACGGAGATGAAAGATGATGAAGATAATCGATGAAGAGGAACGAGGAGTGATGTAAGAGATGAAAGAGAAAGATGTAGCAATTGAAAGAGATAGAAGTTCAAGGAGGATGGGTGATGAAGAAAGAAATACGTACAAAAGTGAAAACTATTAAGTACTCCCTCCGTACCACACCAAAGGTAATGTAGGGAAAAATGGAGTATTTAAGAAAAGGTGGAAAAAGTAAGGGTAAAGAGGGAAAAAATAGGTGGGGTATGTAATTGTGTGTTTAATTGTGGGTTGGTAGGTGGGGTATGTAATGGCATTTTGTGTAAATATCAAATGGGTATAAGGATAATTTGGTAATGTTGTGGGCCAAATAAGGAATGTTACCTTTGGTGTGGTACGTCCGTTTATAGTAAGTGTTACCTTTGGTGTGGTACGGAGGGAGTATTAAGGAATGGGTATTTGGGAAGAAAATACCAGAAATAATAAAAACAATGGCTGAAATTCAGTTTTGTTAGCTAACCAACAACATTACTCTAGTGCCTCAATGGCTCCTGCAAATTGCGAGGCGAGGTAGGGGAAGGGAGGAGGGGTAAGTTTTGTTAGCTAACCATTTTAGAAAAAAAATGTAACATTTAGGTTGTTAGTATAAAAGTGTATATAATAGTAGGTGGTATGTACCAATTTACCCTTTCATTTAATGTTTTTGCTTGTGGGTTCAAGTTGTTGCCCAACACCCGGAGTATTGGACCCAAGCTCTGTCCTTCTGTACCTTTGTCAAACATTTCACTCAATTACTAAACTAGAAAGGTCAGCAGCCAAGAGGAAAAATAGTCTTATATTTATTATGTGAAGGGTTTTGGGAATGGTAATGTCGTGGTCTGTCTTTGTGCATGTTGTACAAGTATTACTCAGAATAATGTGGTCTTCTCTTGATTCCAATTAATTTTTTGTCCTGCAAATCATAATTGTTTTAATTAAGTTACACAAAATATCATGACAGGTGGGTTTCAGGAATTTAGGCTGCTAGAGAAACTAGGCGAAGGAAGTAAACCGACAGCAATAATCGGTGAGGTTGCTGATGATTTAAATTTAGACTTGGTTGTTTTAAGCATGGAGGCCATTCATTCGAAGCATATCGATGCAAATCTCCTGGCTGAGTTCATTCCCTGCCCTGTATTACTTCTACCCTTGTGAGATTAGTTGTCCTGTTAACCTTTCTTTGTTCTGATTTGGACATCCGTTTTACGACATTTGACATCAGAAAAAAGAGTTGCCACTTTTTCTGTTATACATGTTTTTGTTAAGTTTAAGGGGGCCACAAGTTGTTTTGTTAAACATTAACGGGTCATTGAGGTCAGGGACGGGTCGATTTCATTCGACTAAGCTTGCATGCAAGTTTCTCCGAGTCATTTCAGCTAGTCTCACTATAGACGGATATATCCGTCTAAAGTGAAAGACGGGTCAAATATGCTTAAAGTGGTGACATTTTTGGGCCCCACTATGCAACTTGTTGCTTCTTTTATGCTTAAAGTGGGTGGATATTTGGCCCGTCTATAACTATAGACGGATATTTTCCGTCTATAATGAGAATTTGTGTAGAATTCCTGTATTTGCGCATTGAATAGAAATCTGGGTGCACTGAACTGCCTATTGATCTGCAATTTCATTTTGATGGTATCATTCTTGTATATTACTCCATTTTGTCCTCATGACATTAGTTAGCTGTCACAACTCAATGCAGAAAACGTTCAGATTTTTGGGAGTAATTCTCTGATCCCAAAACTCCCAAATCCATATAAATTCACACGACTTGGCCAATGAAGACTTGTACTTGTATTTAAGTTACTCACGCGAGTACCTCTTGGCTTTTGACATGATCGAAAAATTGTTTTTGCCATGTTTACCGCTAATTGCGAGATGATTTTCGAGTCGAAATTGTGGATTGCATCGGTTTTCTGATGGAGTATTTATGATTTTATAAGTGCTTTTTTACGACCAGAATGAAAGACACTGATAAAACTCCTAGCTTTTTACGTCGGACGCAGGATTTGCAATTAGGAGGCGAAAATTTAGCATAGCAAAGGAGTAATAGTACAAGGTAAACTAGAAAAAAGTTCGAAAATTTTAATTAATGACTTCCGAATTGTCGTCCTCTAGTATAGGGAGTGCCCTTGCTAGCCTTCCTAACTCGGCCACTAGTCGGATGCTTCCTGCCCATTGAATGAGGGAATCAACTACCAATAAAAATGTTTATATTCTGCATTATGATGCCTTTTCTCTTGCTTAGTCCCACTATGCTGAACAAGCAAGCAAAAAGTTCAAATCTTATTCGTTTATTATATACTCGCTATATACCGTCATTTATTTACCTATGGTTCTGGACACAGACCAAGAAAAAAGGGTATATAGAATAGGTAAATAAATGAGCGGGACGGATGGAGGAAGTAATAAATTGTGGACATAATAAATTGAAAATGCAAAGAATAATTTACAATCTGTCAACGTCGAACACTTTTTTTTTTTCGGAGAATATAACAAACCCCTTTATCATACCTATCAACTTATTGCTAAGAAACTGTCGTTTTAGGTATCATGTCTTTTTCTATGAATTAATTGTGAGATGAGTAAGTGGAAAACACTTACATAGAGAATAGACATCCTCCCAATTAATAGACTATACCATGAGTTGTACTGCAGTTTATAACTGATGGTTTAGAATCCGAGCTCTATATTAAAGTTTTGAGTTTTGTTTTAAAAAATCTGAGTTATGCGGTAAAGTTTATGAACTCACACACTTAAACATAAAAAAATAAAAAATTAGAAAACTCATAAAAATTACACATAAACTCGGATAAATGTATAGTGGTTGTATAATGCTTATACAACTGGAGATATAGTAGTATTTGTGCCAAAAACACCATGTTTTTCAAATACTGTACATAATTTGCCAAGTGTATGTCTACTCAACAAAATATTATTACTAATGTTTGATAAATTAAATATTCAACTTAAATTAGATATTTATATATTTATATTATCCATTTAACATTCTTTTAAAAAATAATCACCCTGTCAGTAAAAAAATACTTCAAATTATCATATAAATGGAAAGTACGGCCAAATCAGTGTTTTAAGTTTTAACAAGCGAGAAAAATGAAAAAAAAAAAAAAAAAAACAGAAACATATATTTAATATTCCCTCCTATTTCATGCTGCTAGATTTCGAAAATGAGAAATAATGTCGTTTTTGGTCGTGGGGATGAAAATCCGATTGATCTGGTTCAGTTCCTTCAACACCAATTTGATACTTCCAATAATGCTTTTGATTTGTTCTCTCTGTTTAACTCGGCTCCCGGCACTTCATATGAGGAAGTTTATGTAAGGTGGCATCCCCCTCCTATTGGATGGTTTCTCCTCAACACCGATGGGGCGTCAAAAGGAAATTCAAGCCCTGCTGGTTGTGGTGGAATTATTCGCGACGACTCGGATAATTTCATTTCAGCTAATCTATTTTCTTGTGGAGTCTGTAATTCTATGAAAGCGGAAATGAGAGCTCTACTAGCCGTGTTAGAGCATGCTCGATCTCTCCATATCACAAAACTTCTCGTTCTTATGGAACAATAGTTCGTGCGTGAGCTTCTTTCGAGACGAACAACTTTTAAGCTATGGATTACGTCCCTTGGTCTATCGTTACAACTAATTAACTAAGCTAGATGGATGGACTGTAAAAATAGACCATTCATATAGAGAGGCCAACTGTGGTGCTGCTGATTGGCTTGTTAATCAAGACGTTATTTCGGCTCCGTCATCTACCATTTTATCCGACCCGCCACACAGTCTTCGTTCTATTCTTTGTGAGGATATTCTAGGTGTTTCTATATCTCGTATCGTAGCTAGTTAGTTTTGCGACTTTGCTCCTCTTATGTAAAAAAAAAAAAAAAAAAAAAAAAAAAAAAAAAACAACTATCGTTCAAATCCTATCCTAGATGTTGCAAGTAACTCTAGGGTAAAATTCCAATTCCAACAGCAAAGTCACTCGTAACAAAATTACGCTCCCCATTTAAATACCAAATCTCAGTATTTCACATAACTTCCTATTTCTTCCGCGAAATTTATTCTCTCTTTCTTTCTCTTTCTCTTTCTATTTCTTCTTCTCCGTTACTGATCGATCATCTTCATATGAATCTCCATTAATCCTTCTTAATTACCTAATTTACGATCATTATTCCCTCACATTTCTGAAATTAATCCTCCATTTTTACCTTAATTTTTCATTTTTTTTTTGTTTTTATTCAGGAAATTTCGGCGGCTGAGTTAACTCGTTCACCCGGACGAGTGACGCGCGACTGATCCACCTTCCTCTCGCAAACCCTAGATTTTTAATCTAATTTAATCCCCTTTTTAATGGCAGCTTCCTCTAACACCAACTCCCCTCCCACCACCACCGAAAACACCACCGCAACCAACACCGCGGCGGCGGAAACTACGGTAACGCCGCCGTGGACGCAGATCGTGGCGCCTCCGTCGCCGGCGGCGAATGTTGTTGTCGGACTCGGAGAGAGTCCGGCGGAGGGAGGAGAGAGCAATGCGGCGGCGGCAACGGCGGTGGTGAGTAAGAAGCCGGCGTGGAATAAGAAGCCGATGACGATGGCGAAACCGTTTTCGACGGAGTTTGGACAGGGTGAAAGTGCTAGTCTTCCGGCGTTAATTGGGGCGGACTTTTGGCCGTCACTTATGGAGTGTACTAATAAGTCTTCTCCAAAGATGTTTTCTTCTACCAATGTTGGATCCCCTCTTTCTATTGAGGTTCGCCATTGTTAATTTACAATTCAATTTTATTTATAATCGGTTATCGTTTAATTTATATGCATTTTGATGACGGAGTTGTTGATTATGTGAATTGATGGTTAGTTGAAATTGGCGTGATGTTGAAAAAGTGAATTCTAGGGCTTTTGGTTGTTTGTTTTTAGTACTATTTGATTATTAACAATGTGCATTACCTACCAATTTCGATAATTATCGAAAGTAATTCTCCCTCCGTCCCAATCAATAGTTATTTTTGTTCGAAATCCCTTTCACATAAAAACTGAATAGATAACTCTTAATCGGAGTAAGCTTTTTATTGTTTTTACATTTGTGTAAAGAGTTTAATACCCACTCCGTCCCAATCAGCGATAATCATTTTTTAGGTTTGATTGAAACACATCTGGAAAAAAAAAAGTAAACAAATTTAGTGATTGATATTTCTTTTTTTTTTTTCCCAAAAGAAATTACTCTGTATAAAGTTCAGTGATGTGATTTAAGTATTGCTCATTCAGTTTAGGATGAAAGAACAAAACTTTGCATCATTAGTTTAAGTATCTGTGTAACTTTACCGTAGTCGATGATGCTGTTGTTGCAACTGTGTATATCTCGTGTGCTCAACGTTAATGATCTTGTCTTGTTGCAGTTGATGTTGTTTTATACTTCCCCCGTTCCAATAAGTTGTATACGTTTGCTTTATTTACGTACATCAATGCACGTTTTCTTTTGCTCATATCTTTAGCTACACATTACTAAAATTTATAAAAAATTGATATTAATAACGTACTTGATAAGACGATTTAAAAAAGATCTTACATGACTATCTTTTATGTTATATATTAGAAGTTATAATGAAGATTCTCCTCACCTATGAATAGTGCCCAAAAAGCAAACGTATACAACTCATTGGAACAGAGGAAGTATGTGACAAGCTGACATTGTTGCTTTTCTGATTGTTTTACGTGTCACGTATAGTTTTGATATTTGTGACTGCTGTATTTTTTGTTTCGGTGCTTTAGGTAACTGGAATTGATTCGTCGTCAACCGCAACAGTAGCATCATCGGTGCGATCACCAACATTACCTACACAAAAGCCGACTACTAGCTACCCAAAAAACCATTTAACTTCCAACCATGGACAGGTTGCGAGGCAAAAGTCAGCGAAGCGTGAGGGTGAAGGTAATTCACAATCTAATGGAGGGTTCTCTAATCAGGCTCCACAATCGGCCGGTGAGGGTTCTCATTATCATTATAGTCAAGGTTCTCCTAAGCCTAATTCTGGCGGTTATCCTGATAATTCTGGTAAAGACAATGTGCAAGCTCACAGTCATAGAGAGTCGGGTCAGAAAAATGCTAGTGGGGAGCATCCACATCACCGTAACTCTCTTAGGAAGGGGAATGGAGGGCCCCAATCACGTGGAGATGGGTCACATCAGAATTATGGGGGCAGACGAAGTAATCAGGAACGTGGTAATCATGACTGGAACCATCAAAAAAGTTTTAACGGGAGAGATGCTTCTTTCCAGCCAGCAGTTGTTTCAAGGGGCTTTGTGAGACCCCCGCCTGTTGCTACTCCGTTTATTCATCCTCCAACTATGCAGCCTTTGATAAATCCTATGATGGGGCCTGGTAGGTAGAATTTACTTGCTTTTTTAAGTGCTTTCATTGTTATTTGACATTGCTGACGGAATTCTATGTTCAGATTTGCCTTTTTTCTATATACCCCCGGGCGTGCAGTTAGTTGCACCTATGCCTCAGATGTATTTCCCTGCACCTGATCTTGAGTTGTATACTGAGATAATGAAGCAAATTGATTATTACTTCAGGTACTTGTATATGATCTTTTGTCACGAGGGATGGTCCTTTGATTGTGTTGACATTATGACTAGTTATTTTGACCATCATAGCATTTCTATTTTCTTGATGACAGTAATGAAAATCTAGTCAGAGACACTTTTTTGCGTCAGAAAATGGATGAAAATGGTTGGGTTTCTGTTGGTGTAATTTCAGAGTTCAATAAGGTAAGCTCCCTACTTTTTCTGTGTCCATGTATGTAACACATTTCCTAGTTTTTGTCCGCCCGTGGTTGTCATCTCAATGTGTTATCTTGTCTTTAACTTTACTGTGTATATTTTTCGCCTTTTTTGTGTCCTATTCTTCGGAAATGAGGGTTTTAAGTTTGGAACTGCGCATTTGTTTCAGTAAGCTACCGCTGTTTAAGCTAATAACAAAATATAACGTGGCGTGCAAATTTTAAGCAAAATTTAGGATTTTTCTATTACATATAATGATCGCTTAACCGTACGTGTAACTTTTTGGAAATTGATGAAATAATAAATTGCGTCAGGTGGATCACTCTTTACTTATCAATGCTTGTTTGACATGCTTATTCTCAAGAACATAAGGGATGCTGGTCTAGATATGTGGTACTTACTTGATCTAAACAGGAGAATTTAGATGAACATATCCTAGTAGCTTGAATGCTTGACTTGAGACATGTGTACGCATGGATGGTATGATGGATTAGGAAGCTCGGTAGACCTTCATCTTGTAGTGGCTTAAAGACTAGTTTATAATTGAGATAGGTGAATGATTTGGAACAAGTTTGGACCACTATCTCCCTTTAAATTGTTATGCTGATTTGGTGTCTGCAGAGCTTGTTGATAAGGGTGTGTTTTCATACCATTTTAGGAGGCAAATGAGGGTGGGAGGATAGAGGAGAGGGATAGGGAGAGAAGGGGAATGGAGGGCGCTCAGGCTGTCTATTAATGCCTATATGTTATCACTATGTTGATGTGTCTCAGGCTCGAAGTTTGTTAGATGGGAAACGTTTGCATGGAAGTTTTTCTTGTGGATTATGGCATCATTTTACTAACATCAAAGAGAAGCATAATAGAATTACAAAGCCTCGATCTCTAAGTTATTTGGATTTTCGGCTTGCGGTTAGCTGGGCAATTGTGATTTTATCTCTCATTCTTTTTTTCTTGCTGACCTATTTAGGAAACTCTATAGGGTTTTGTTTCATCTGGAACTTTCTAGTTTGAATCTCAGTGGAATGCTTATCGAGTGTTAAGAGTATGCATTTCTAGAAGCATTATATTCACAGAATTTGGAAGGAATGAATATTGAACTCTGTGGCATGCATACCTTCTAGCATCTTCGTCACAAATTATGCATGCAATGAATATTGGATATAAGTTTGTATCTCATTAATATTAGGGGCTAAAGTAGCTGAGTGTGAGATTTTTATTGCCTAGTTTGCCTATGCAATCAAATTTTACATTTTTTTTTTTTTGCCTTCCTGTAGGTCACATTTGTTGGATCTTTTGTGCTCTGCAAGGCAATTCCTTGCATTTTTGTTAAGTTTTGTGTACATGTAGACATTATTAATAAATAGTCAAATTCAGGCGGATGATTGGTTGTGGCCTGTGTGCTGGTGCCGTTGTGCTAAATAATTGGTACAGAGTATAAGAAAGTCTTCAACCTGTTCAGCTACTTAAGTTTCCTATTTGATCTGAGGTTGCCGAAAAGCATATATTTACTTTCTCTGATTTCTTATTAGTTTTGAGGTTCATGAATCTTCTTGTTTGAGTTTATTAACTGAATTTAGTTTTCTGATCTTTCTTCACACGGTTATTGCCCCCTTTTGAAGATTTGCATGCACAGCCCTGTTCCATGTCTGCAGGAATATAAGTCTGACACAGTCACACCCTTTAACTTGATACTAATTCTGAGAATGTTTGCAGGTCAAATCTCTGACAAATGACACTTTCCAAATTCTAGAAGCTGTTAGGCACTCCACAGTTGTTGAAGTACAGGTTAGTTTCCTGAATCTTGGTAACTTCAGTCTACTACTAAGAACATACTTGACATGTTTATCTGTCATCTAAATCAATGCTAGATTTATTCCATTTGACTTTGCTTCACGCATATTGCTGAACCCCCCTTATTAAAATTTTTGCAGGGCGATAAAATTAGGAGACGTGGTGATTGGATGCGATGGGTGATGCCGCCTTCTGTGCAGTTTCCAATGTCAGACGCACAGTCGCCTAAGGGCCCACCAGTATCTGCACTAACAGATCGCATTCAAAGTATCTCGGTTGACGAGAAGACCCATGATCCTAGCATTATGAAGGCTGCGGTAGGTGATTCAAGTAGTTCTCCACAGACTGGCGTGGATAAGGCAAGTCCTGGTGGGTGTTGATCCTCTGGATCCAGCCATTTTTTCGTGCAACAACTACGCTGCTGAGTAATCGAGGAGATAGGAACAGTAAAGGACCTTGGTGAGTATATTTTGTTCTGATTCATGGTCTAACTGATCGATGCGCAGTACCAGGCAGAACAACAAAAACTTTTGAGTACCCTCAAAAAAATCAGAAAAAAAAAATAAAAAAATAAAAAAACTGAAAATACTAAAAAAAAGAGTTTGCAAAATGAACTAAGAAGGTAGCTTGTGAAAAATGAGTCCCACAAAGAACTTTTTGGTTTGTCTTTTTGATATAGTAGCAGAGCAGGAGTTTGTGCAATATTTTAAGCGGGTTTTTGGTGGCATCAGTCTTGCTTTCATGTTCACTCGGCATTTGTTTTGTGAACTTCTGAAATGTCGTGTGGGTGGGCAAGTCTTGTAAATTGGGCTGGAGACTGAGTTGAGTTTTTGTCTGAAGCTGCTGATTGTTCGGCCAAGCTCCTGCCTGTTTAACTTGTTTCGGCCAAGCTCCTGCCTGTTTAACTTGTTTCGGTAAACCCTGCTTGCAACTATATATATACAGTGACATATCCAGTTTGATACTCTTGCGAGTTAAAGCTCGCATAGACTTGTTTTCTCATGGTGGCATAAACTATATAGGTTAGAATTTTGTCTCTGGAATTTTATTAAACCTTTTGCCTTGAATGTTGGTAGATAATTTTTTTTTTTTTTTTTTTTTTTCTTACTGTTGAGTAGATTTGTAGTACATGCCTGTTAATACCCGCTTAATTGCATTATTTTCCTCTCAAATATGTCTCGGTAGCCTGGATACATGATATGAGGGTCAGATCCACTGTTTCGGTTTGACTGATGTGTAGAATGTAAATTTGGCACTCCTCTCCATTAACCCGCACCAATTAAAAAATAATTCCAAATTTGAGCGGGGATTTTATCTCCCCCTTCCCTTCCAAATGACCCAATGGCAAGCAACATACCCTGTATCCAGAGTGACCTGTCTGCCCGGTTTCTATTGACCCGTTTGATAGTCGATACCATAATCTTCACAAAAACTAAGATAATAGGTTACATGTTCAAATATTCAAAATTTTATAATATCATAATAGGAAGTTAGGATCACGACATTAAATAAATAAATAAACTTGTGGCAAAAGAGATTAGGTTTAAAGACATATGGCTCAAATTTCTCGATTTCTAAATAAGCTAGCCAATGTAACATTTGCGAATGTAACCAAATACTAAGGTAAGACAAGAATACATTGGCCTTCAGCATATTCACTAATGTCAAAAAATCTGATTTCAAGACGATACTTTCGAGCTCCATCTGTCTCGTAGTACTAGAGCTGTCAAGTCTGACCCGACCCAAGTGACCCAAACCCGAGCAAACCCGACCTGGTAGGACGTGAAAATGCTGCAACCTGAAATCGAACCTGATCTGAGATCACCTGAGCTGGGTCTCAAGTTCTTCATGTAAGGAAGAGGCCCGGTGCCAAGGAGGAGGACATCGCGGCTAGAAAGAAAAAAAGCTTAAAAAGCCAAAAACAAGGACACGACGGAATCACCGAGCCAATACATGTTTTGACCCGACTTGACCGGATAACTATCTCGACCCGAAAGCTAACCCGACCCGAATGATAACCCGACATTAATTTGAAATATAACACCGACATAAACGAATAGTCAAGGCGATAAAGACCAAAATAAACCATTATGAACGACTTTTATAAAGTATTTTAAAACTAATTACAGTACATCTTATAACTTCGCTAAATAAATCATAACTCAACTCAAGTAGGTGAAAACAGGAAAAAAATTGACTGAATAATAATTTGATGAGCCAAATCAAGAAAAACCCGACCCAAACCCGACAAATTATCAAAATTTACTGACCCGATAATGGCCCGGTTCAGAAATGAGCTTGATAATGATCCGATCCGGCCCGACCCTGACCCGTTTCGAGCTAAGAATTGATCCGTTTAACCTGATCCGTACCCGACCCGAACTTAGTCATGACCCGATATGACCCCACCCATGACTCGATTGCCACCTCTAGTCCTCTACGCCTCTACGCAACCCGTACGTAACCCAAACTCAGCAGCCTTCGCCTATTAGTAATACGGAGTAATTACTTCAATGTGAGTAATGTGACTGCCTGACTGAGTGACTGGTAATCATTCTAATTACGAGTATGATACGGGGTATTATTATAGAAAAGTTGAATAGAAATTCAATTAAATATCATGATAATATTGTTCCTGTCTGATTATATCAACAAGTCCGTTATCGTCCAGTGGTTAGGATATCTGGCTTTCACCCAGGAGACCCGGGTTCAATTCCCGGTAACGGAAAATTTTTAATTTTCGATTTCTACCTCGTCAACAGTTTCTTGTTTCCATTGCTGGTTTTGTTACCTACACGACTACACTACACCTGAATCCTGTGATGTCTCCTTGCTTATGTAATTTGTGAACTACGACTACGAAAACAAAGTAAAAGATACCGAAAACAATCAAACTTGCCATATAATTTTGCATTCCCATTTTCATATAATTTTATCTACACTTAAATGGGCAATTACAGAAAATCCAATCACAAAAAAAAAAATGATGTACCTGTTTTGGCACACATCGCCACAAATAGAGACGGTAAGGAGGCGGCGCTAGGACATGACAAAAATTATGAAATTGTAACCCATTGAAACATGGGAAAAAAATCATGAATTTGTTTATTATCCCTCGTCGATTTTTAAAATTCACTGTAGGAGGGTTATGGCCTAAAAAGGCGAGAATCCAGCGACATGGAACGAAGAAGAATACCAAATTACCATTTCCTCAGTTAACTCAGCTTGATCTCTGCACACCTTGACATCTTCTACAAGAAACCGGCATACAGGACATGTTTTCCGAGGGGAATCAAACCAACGTTCGACACATGTCGAGTGAAAATGGTGTAGGCACGGTAGTACCTTAATTTCCTCCCCTTCCTTGATTAGCCTTGACAAGCACACACAACAACACTCATCTTCTGACTGACCCATCACCTCGCGTTGTCCTTGGTCTAGAGTTGTCGATTCCTCGAGGGTTCTTAACCCGATGTAATTGAAGATCAAGCATATTATGTTCTGCATAACTATGTTGCTTAGTGTGAGGTTAATTACGTTAATTGTAGTAGACTAATAGTAGTAGTAGTAGTAAAAGAGAGAAGGAAGATATTATTCTTTGTTTCTTGGAACATGTTAACTTTTTATTATGTCATGTGCATGCTACTTGAATTGACAGTCGATCTTTTTTGCGTGGATTGCAAGTGTTTGTAAGGTTGGAGTGTCATCCACATTTTGGTTGCACCTAAACTAGGTGTTGGTGTTAACCTTTCATCCTTTTTCCCATTTTATAATAATACGAAGTAATATTATAATTAAGCAACAGATGTAAAATAGCTTAGTCGCGTATAGTCATGAGAAGTGATACTCATAGCCTAGATTCGAATTTCGTCAGTATCAAAATCGCTTTTGTGGAGGGAATAAGCACCAACTAAGATATAAAGGGAAAGAATTAAAATGATGTTTCTTGTAAAGAAAAGTAGTAAGGGGTTGTTTGGTTGCCAATCAAAAAACGCATGAATTTAAATTCATGTGAATTGTAAATGGGTAAATTGTTTGGTTACCCCAATTCACATGAATTGGAAGTTTACATGAATTCCAATTACTTTATAACGGAGGAAGTTGCTTACCTAAGCCCCTAGGCAAGTGAGAATGCCTACATGAATTTCACTTCCTTGATGGTAACCAAACAATATTTTGTAATTTATCTGAATTCTAAAATCATGTGTTTTTTTACTTGCTAGACAATACAAATTTTCTTTTTGATTTTCTTATCACGTGCCTAGTGGACAAAGATTCGAAACACCGTTTTCTTAATGATTTGAGTCATCACCAACTTAATTAATTGATGATTACCTTAAGAGTTGAGCAATGTTACTCTAAAGACACTTAATTATTGAATGATGAATGATAATAGCCAACATTATGTGCATTTTGTCATACTTTTTCTTAAGTGATGAATGATGACTCTAAAGACACTACATTTTTCTAATTCTCCCTCACATATTGGTCATATGTAGTGAGGCATTACTTAACTACAACAGCCAAAAATAAAGAAATTAGGAACCAAAGAAGATAAATGTGACAAGATTTTTCAATGCAAGAGTTCAAATTCTCTAATGATAGGGTTGAACATAATTTGTCATCAATCGGTTCATTGTCGTTCAACCGTTACGATACCTCGGGGAGACCCAGGTTTGATTTCCGACAACAAAACCTATTTATCGTAGACCCCGTCTTATGGGAGACTAACTGCATACTAATATAAGCTAACCAGATTCCGAAAAAGAAAATGAAAAGATAAGAGATAAACGGGATTTGAAAAGCTTACCTGAAAACTGGAAAGCGTCAACAATACGAAAGAAGCTATAAAATTCCGTAAACCAAAAGTTTATATGATGAATTGATGATCAAAGAGGCCTATATTTTCTCCCTTCTTGTACAAGTTAAAAAACATGTGTACCAGTTGTTCATAATAACAACGCAAATAAACTTGCAAATATAAATAAATGGATAAGGATAAGGTTGGAAAACAGTTTTATCAATCTTTCATATGTTACTGTTTATGAATTTAATTTCAGCATTTATGAGTTATAAATAATTATTTATTCCCAACAGTTTTTCATTTGCAAATTGCAACATTGTGGGGTGTGGGATATGACTGGATACGTACTCGTATTATTTAGCGGTTGTACATGATGAAATAAAGCAAAATGCGATATCAAAGTATTCAACTTTTATTCTCATAATAAGACCGCCTCAATAAGACTTTGCTTATATATTCCGACGTCCAGGAAAAAAAAAACGATTTTTGATACAGCAGGAATATCCTGCAAATATTGTAAAATGATGTAGCATCACGAGTCAGGACAGTTGGTTCCGAATTAACAGAAAAAAGGAGGGATTGTACAGAATGTTTGCAGCAACAGCAATACAGGTCCCCTGATGCTCTGCAGGATATAAGAACAGTTCAACCATATACGATTCCTATAGAGGATATACGGACTACTAGTTGATCTCGTTCTTTGTGGCAGAAGATTTGCCAGTAGCGGATGATTCATCTTCTTCAAGTATTTTGCCATCCTTTGGAACTAAGCGAGGTATCCCATCAACAATCTACAGTTAGCACGGAAGAATGTTAGTTTCAGGCGCAAGCTTTACGGCTTCATGCTAGATTAAATCGAATAATAAGTTTGACACACAGCTAACCAAGGTGGTTTAAAATGACAGTAGCAGGGCTGGCAGAATCATTAGTGATTAAATGTGGAAGGGTGTTGGCGATGTTGTTGGTGTTCTCATCGTATTTTCTGAATGTCAGTAGCTTATCTTACATCCTATGTTCCGAGTTCCTTGGGTATTTGAGCTAATGATACTACGGTGCTACAATAACCACCACAATAACCCCGGAATGATTTGGGATTGACAAACATGAATCATTATAAACCAGCAATCAGACGTTAAAAATGAAAAGTAAAGAAGGCGGCCAACAAGCCAATCTAGTTTAAAGTTCATGTGTTGTAGATCATACAGGACCGAGCGGGAAATGGGTCACATTTTTGACGCAGACGATCGTGTTGGTCCATAAAGACAGAAAATGAAGGTTAGTACACATTCGATATGGCTGCATGAATCACAGTGTTGGAAGCGACTGAAAAATGCCGAGAAACATGCTAGAGGTGCACAATTGCAGATTAATGTTGTGATACAAATTGATCTAATGTTATAAAAGGATGTGTCAAGTCTAATTCGACCATTCCCCATAGTAAGGGCACTATGGATCCTAATACCAACATCAAATCGACTGAAAGTTCTCGAGAAACACCCTAGAAGCGCAAAGAGGATGTGGCTAACAATTGATCCAGTATTAAAAAATGAAGTGGTGGATCAAGCCAAATTCAACTTTTCCCATAGCGAGAAAAATGCAGACCAAAACAGCGCTAGACGAATCAACCACGCACTGGTGGTCTCCAAATGCATAAATTGAAGGGTATACGAGACAGACAACATCCCGATGAAAGTTTTTGAGCTGCACTAAACTTTACACGAAAATTGCCAATGTCCTATATCAACAAAATCCGTAATCTATCCAGGATAACATTAAAACCAGCAATTCATGCAACCGCTGTGAATATTTAAAGCAGAGTTTTGGGTTGAAAATTTAAAGAACATCTTATAGTTGGAATTTTGGAAATAGCTCTTTGTACAAGGACTTAGAGATCCTATGGTGCTCAATAGTTATTGCTCGTACAGTCATACCTCAATGTAACAGTTGTTCAGGTAGGCCCAGAAATCCAGACTTGCAAGGTTATAGTACACTTAATACACGTCTGAGACGCCATTATAGGACTTAGTGTTAGACTTTAGTAGTTTAGAGTCCGCTATAAACTGATACTGATCATATAAAAGTAGTGAAACAAATCATTATGCTCTCGTTCCCATGGTAGTGACACCGTGGATGCAAAATGCTAAACGACCAAAATGACACCCATGTGGGGCAGAAAGTAATTTTAAGGTGTCTATGAGTTGTTGACATCCCGAACTCTTCTAAACTTGGAGCTTAAGGTGGTCATTGCATGCCTAAATTAAGGTTATATTCACACCAGAGATGGTTTCCTCGGATAATGGTATGAAATCACTCCGATTAACTGAAGCTTCATAGGATCACATGTTAAGGACCTTTGTCACCCTTTACCGAATATAACATTAAACAGCGGCAAATCACCCAACCAATAAATCTTCTTTCAAAGACAAAATTTAGGGTCAAATTTTACCATCTTAAGTGCAAAAATGGGTCTCCACTCTCCACACATAGCCATATTGGTCATAGACTCATAAATAACTACGGGGACAGTTTAACGAGTACGGTGTAAGAATCAAGTGAAAGTAGTCAGAACCATCCAAGGCATGCAGATTGATTGTCGTGATAACAATTGCTACAATATCAACTTATAAGTTATAACGTGGTGTATCAAGTCAGATTCAACTTCCCTCGTGATAGGAGAACTCTGGACGAAAACACCCTTAGATGAATAAATCAAGCAGTTATGGGAGAAAACTAGTTATAGGGTTTCTATGAGTTGCTGTTAGCAACCAAACTCGTCCTGACAAATTTGGCCAGGATAGTCTTGAAGGCATAAAACTGAAGGTTATAACTCACATATAAGACGACTTCCCTGAACAATGTTCTGGAATTACTCAAACCTTTACACGAAACTTCCTAAGGTCGAATATGAAGCAGATAAGACACACATTACCAAGAAAACAAAAAAAAAAAAAATCTGTAATCCATGCAACCACTTAGAATCCTTTAGGAGGCAGTCTAACATCTTTCCGGAGAAGATGGGACTTGGTAGTGGTTCTAAGGTACATATAAGTTGATGTTGACAAACCTAATTCTTAGATAATGATTCGGGGTGGTCTAAAACTACGAAACTTGAAGGTTATAATACACGTTCAGGACAACTTCATCTGGCTTAGTGCGGAAATTGATTGAAATTTGTCAAGGAATGCACATTAAATGTGGTGATAAAAATTGCTCTTATATTAAACTATACATGGTGGAGCAAACCATCTATGACATTCCCCAAGGTAGAAGCACTAGGTTTGAAAGGCAGTGTTGCTCGAGGTGGTCTCACAATGCCAGAATTGAGACTTCAACGGGGAATATTTTGAGATTATTTCTATCTCAAATGAAGCTTCCAAGGTCATATTTCGACTACATTCAAGATAACATTAACGTCGGAAAATCATGAAAGCCTAAAATGGCCTTCAGGAAAGTAATTAGGGGTCAAATTATTACCTCATCGGCAAAAATTGGTCTCGATAAGTGGCCATTGATCCTAGACTCCTAGGTGTGTCTGTGAGTGGTAACTGGTAACTGGTAACTAATGTTTCGGTTGGTCCAGAAAGGCTGCATTTGAACCTAAGAGTTTAATTTAGGAAAGTTTAATCAGCACAGTGCCACAGTGTTATATTCAAGAAAGTTATTATGCAGCATTCTAGAGATGCAGATAGGTTATTGCAACAACGACAACAATTGATCCAAAGATAAATTTGGGGTCAAATTACCATCACGTCGACAAAATTGTCTCGAGATATGACTAATGTTCCTAGGGTGTCTATGAGTTGTTGCTGATACCTTGGAATTGCAACTTTGCTGGTTGCAGATTAAAGGCCTCTAATTCAGACACAAATTTAAGCTGCAAAATTCCTCTCATCTACTTAATGGGAAGTTTTTCACCCACTGAATCGCTGTTCTGATAACCGGAATCAAGTTTCATATCCATGCTTTCCTAAACTCAGCAACATTCTTTAGGTATTCCAAGGAAAAGATTCATGCTTTCCTAAACCAAGTTTCATATCCATGTTAATACCTTAATTCTAGCAACCGCGACTAAATTAGGCTGTGTTCTTCCCATTATCCCAGGAAAAGGGATTACAATTTACAAACAAGTTACAATTGAGCTTCTATATCTACATCAAACTGCAAAATCTCTTACCACCAAACATACAATTGACACATACATATAACAGCAACAAAATTAAAATGTGAATGAAATGCAAAACTAACCGGAAACGAAACACCAATTTGATCGCTGATTAATGAACCTGTCTTCTCACAATACCTGATCAAAAACACACATTCAAAACCCTAAACAGCAACACAGTCAATTTTGAACATGTCTAACCATGACATTTGATACAACAAAAAAAAAAACACTACCCACTGCCACAATGGCTCCCGTAAACCGCAAACTGCAGGGCAAGGGGCATAGGATATACGCAACTTTACCCTTATGTTATAACACAAAGAGACTGTTTCCGAATGACCTTTAATTTAAAATAGAGCGAATATAATCGAACCTTAGGGGTTGTTTGGTTAATGGGCAAACCAGAATTTCATTAAGAGTCTTACTAATTCCTTCTCCTAAACTTTTTAGCACAACTCTACTTCCTCTCACCATTTTTTTTTTCACTAATTAAATTAATTTGGAATCTTATTTCTATTTATACTCCCCAAACTAAACTCGTCGTTTTAACACTTTTTTAACACAAACGACGTCGTATCAACCTCATCCTTTGCACCCCATTTAACATGATTTTTTTAGAGAGAGAAACAAATAGAGAGAGAAAGCAAAGAATCGTGAATGTACGTTAATGGCGGAAATCAAATTCAAAAATAAATTAAACCCAATTTCAGATGAATGGCTAGAGTGTTAATTCGAACTATCTCATGCCGAAGATACCCTTCTTTTTCACAATATTTCCCTCATTATTTTATTCATGATGATAATAATAATAATATTTCAATTGTTCATCAAATTTCAAACTATTTAGATCATAAAAACCTAAAAAGATCCCAAATTTATCAAATTCATGCACAATTAATAACTTCTGGTAGAATACAAAACCCTTTTTTATGCAGTAAATTGCTAAAATTATCATCTTTTGTTGAAGATTTGCGTTACATTGTGTGGGTTTTTGATTTAATTAAAAACCCAGGTATTGTTTGTGTTAATACTGTGATTAAGGCGTGTTCTTTAAGTTGTTTGCCATCAAAAGGTGTGCATTTTTACTTTTTAAAAAATGGTGGGATTTTCCCTAATTCTTATACTTTTCCTCCATTATTAGTTGTTGTTTTAAGTTGAGTGATGTTAATTTGGGTGAAATGTGTCATGGGCAAGTGATTAAGTATGGATTTAATGGTGTTTTACAAATTGAGAATTCATTGATTCATATGTATGCTTCTTGTGGTGTGATTGAGATTGCATTGAAAGTGTTTGATGGAATGCTTGAGAGAGATTCCGTGTCGTGGAATTCGATGATTGATGGCTTTGCGAAAATGGGTGATTTGAAGAGTGCACATAAGGTGTTTGATGTAATGCCTGAGAGAAATGTGGTGTCTTGGAATGTTTTGATGAGTGGTTATCTGCAGGGTAAGAATCCGGGCCTGGTTTTGAAGCTTTTTAGGGAGATGGTGACTAAAGAGGTATTAGAGAACGATACGACTGTGGTTAATGTTGTTACGGCTTGTGGAAGGTCTGCTACACTCAAAGAGGGAGCTTCTGTACATGGGTTTCTAGTTAGAAGATTGTGGAATTTGAATTTGATTGTAAACACGGCCCTAATCAATATGTATAATAAATGTCGTAAAGTAGATGTGGCGTGTGCTATTTTTGATAGTTTACCAAGGAAAAATTTAGTTTGTTGGAATTCAATGATCTTGGGTCATTGCCTCCATGGCGATCCTAGGGATGGGCTTCGTTTATTTGGAGATATGGTTCTTTCGACTAAGTTGAGTAATGAAATGGAAACTCGCAAGAATGCACTCTCAAGTCTACGAGAACTTGATGTATATGGTTTGTGCCTGTACACAGTGCAGAGCTCATGGAAGAAGGACGAATATATTTCCAACAGATGGTTGATGTATATGGTTTAAACCCCAATTTTGCACATTATTGGTGCATGGCTAATCTTCTTGCAAGCAATGGCCTCTTGCAAGAAGCATTAGAGACTGTTAGGAATGTCAGCGACTGTGTCATTGATATGCGGTCTGAATCTGTAGTGTGGGCAACTTTGCTAAGTTCATGCCGATTCCAATGTGAAACATCTCTAGGTGAACAAGTAGCCAAAGCACTGATAGAATTAGAACCAAACAATCCAATGTGCTACGCTCTACTCTACAACATTTATGCAGCAGCTGGTCTATGGGAAAATGCTGCCGAGGTCAAAAACTTGATGAAGAAAACACTCACTGGGAGATTGCCTGGTTGTAATCTTGTCGATCTGATAGAAATTGTTCACAATTTAAGAGTAGCAGATAGGATGGAATGTGGAGAGGATGTAGTTATGATGATAAATGAGGCTCTTAGGCATAGCGATTCTAATTCTCGGCCCCAAGAACACTCCTTATCAAACATAGTGTGTCAACCTTAGACCTGGTTTTTGAGACTAGTGCTTAAATTGATGAGATTGGGTGACTTTACCAGTGGGTTGGGCAAACACTAAAAGTGGTGGCAATGTGTAATGCTGCGAAAGACGCCTGCGTCTTCACGAAAGAACTGTGAAGTGCATGTGTTCGCGAAAGGGCTCTGAAGAGCACATCTTGGCAAAAGGATTGATTATATTGCTGTTTCTTTGCCCGTCTCAAGCTTACATCTCTGATCAAAGTGTGAAAATTTGTTCTGTTCTTTTGATAGGTTATACTCACATTTCAATTAGCGATTGTTCAGTTTTGTAGCGAAAATACAGCTGATCCAATGATGGACCAACTTGTAAGTTACTCCGTAGTTATTACGAAGTAATAATAGGAAACGAAATATATCTGTCTGTTGATTTTTTTTGGTAAGATTTTGACGGGAAATTAAAATTGCGTTAAATTCACATTTTATGGGTTTGATGACTCCATTAGTTAAATTTATGGGTTTTAATAAACCACTTTCACGTCCAACCGCGCTGCCTTTTTTTCTAATATAATCTTTCGCCGAACTGTAGATGATGTTGGTTTCATCTTAATCGCATCATGTGTTTTTACCTCCGGCACTCAGCTACTTGTAATTCTGGGCAGTTTCCTAGGTCTGTCTAATCCCTTGTAATATTGGTGGTTTCCTAACTCTAATGAATATGAATATTAGCCGAAAAACAAACCAAATTGAATACGCGATAATTGTTGAATTCGGTGGATGTTATCAGCTAATTGCCAGGTGAATAACGGTTCAAATTACACGGTGTCAAAGCTCATTTCTACTTCCTTCTGGAATTAGACTTCAGCAGTTCAGCTGCACTCTCAACTTGCTTGACATAATACCAGACATACATCATACATCAATTATCAAACAAAAAAGAGATGAATGAAGGCGAAAGAGCTGAAACGCCCCATATTAATAACATGTCATAGACATCAAGTACCATAATTACCACAAAATTACAAGGTGCGAAAATGAGGGATGATGTCCATCTACGAACAGCAACCTCCCTTGAAGACCATTGTTAATTTACAACGCCACCTTGTACCACCATTAAGGCATTAACATACTCTTAGTTCTTAAAACAAAGATAAACAAAAGGCCACGAAAATGATAATCGAATTGTCTGATTACACATTTCCACACTGATTAATTAATTAAGCCGGGCAATCATTCGAAGGCCCACTGGTTCTCCCTGCGGACCTCCTCTTCCTCTTCTGGTGTGAAGTCGTTTTTGATGTTGAAAGTCTTCCTTATCTCCTCAGGTGTCTTTCCTTTGATCATGTCAGCAACAGTTTGGCAAGTCAAATCCAGCAAGCTCTTGATGTTCAGGTAGTTGGCAGCCTGTAAGTCACAAAACTCAGTCAAATAAACGAGCAAAATCCACAAAGACGATAATTCTCAAGAGAAGACATAATCAGAGCCCTCAGCAGCTGGCACACATTTACGGAGTTATTACATGACAAAGAAACATCAATGGTTGATTTAAAAAACCTCATGTGCATAAGAAGCAATATCAGTTTAACCGTCGAAATACTGGGTTTTAAGTTAGATAACTTGTTCAGAAAAGGTAGAATACTTGCATAGATCGACATAAATATTGCCGCAATAAATCAAAAGCATTAGTAATCCAGTAAAATACATGATACAAGAGGGAAGAGAAGTTCTAAGCGAAAAGCCCCATTTACATGGGAGGGGGACAAATAGTCATAAAAATATATTAGCTCGCGATTAATGCGACAAACTAGCTATATAATTTCATAATTTCAGGGCTACAAGTAGGTAGGGAGCGTTAAGTGCATAACAAAAACAGGGAACGGTGAAACAAATCCCAATATATCTGCGAGATACTCCACTCCATAACTGCTTAATAGGCTATGTAAAAAGGTTTGAAACAAACAAATCCCAATATATCTGCAATCTAACGTGAAAAAACCTCAACAGAACATACATAGCGACCGTATAATCACAAAAAATTACTCCCATAGCTATTACTTGCCTCCTGAGGCTCTAAGTTTAGGTCTGTAATAATCATTGACACAATCAAACAACTAATTAGATAAATTATTGTTTCTGATATACTCCCTAACACATAATTTTCTGGAAGCTGTTCAACAAGATAATCATTAATCAACAAGACAAACAAGTAAACATACAAAATTGAAAGAAAACCCTAGCCAATCAACTAACTCAAGAATTCGGAACACAATGACAACAAAAACTAGTAATCCACGCATCTAACGCCTCAATTAGCAATCAACAAACATTCAAGACAAACAAAAAGAAAAAGGAATCGACGAAGAAATCTCTTCTAAGAATCAAAAGCAAACACTAACTAAGTAAATTAACTCTAAACTCCTCAAATTTCACTCTTATCCTTCTAATCCACCACATAATTTCACATTATCAACCATAATTCGCAACTCTAACAACAACAAAACAACTAATCTTCGCAAATAACACCTAAAATCGCAATCAATAAACTAAACGATTCAAAAACAAAAGAGAAAGAATCGATTAAACATACAAGGATAAGATCGAAGAGAGTCGACTGGTCAACTTTGACAAACTCAACATCCCAAGCTTTCAGATCATCATCAACAGCAGCAGTACCAGTACCGGTAGCGGTGGCAGTTGCGGCGCCGGTAGCGGTAGTATCAGCAGAATTACTCGAAGCCGAATCAACATGCTTCTTACAGTACTCAATAACCTTAGCGAGGATAGTACTGGTAACATTAGGAAGAGGAATAACATTATCAGCACAATCATCTTCAACCATGTGCTTAATCGTCTGAGACTCCATAGCTACAATTTCATCGACCTCAAAGGTTTCTCCGTCGGAGCTTTTTAGGGTTATTTTTCGATCTGTTGTCGCCATTTTTGGTGTGTTTTGAAACCCTAAGAGAGAGAGAATGTGATTTGGGGGAAATAGTTGGAGAGAATTGACTGTGGATTGAGAAATGAGGGTTTGATGGAGAATTTATAGGGGGGTGCGATGCGGTGTTGTGGTTATGTTGAGGAGTAATTGTTTGTGGGGTACGTGTCGGTTTTTGATTTGTGGTAGGTAATATTGGTAAGTAAAGAAAGTAGTTGTAGACTTGTAGTAATAACTTTCCAAAAAAATATTAGGAAATTGGGATCTTATATTCCGAATTGTTTGAATTGTAATTAGATTGGTGACTAGTGAGTAGATTCTTTTTTACTTCACAAATTCTTGTTTAAAGCAATATTAATAAGTAATAACGGTTTTAATTGAAACCGAATTCAAATACGTGTCATATGGTAAGGCTGGTTGTCTAGGTATAGAGGCGTATAGTAAAAGGTTTCTCTTATTATCGTCCAGTATTTGGATTCATTTTATCGTTGTAAACAAATATTATCGCCTTAAGCACGACTAGCTCGTCCGACTTTTGTGTTCATCTTGAGTATCTCACTACTACTCTCTTTCTTTCTAACACATCATCCAATTGATCAATTGGGATTCTTTCCATTTATGCTTCTCTCCATTTCCTTCCATTTCTTATTAACGTTCAAGATTTCGTTTTGAAACGATCCAACGGTTGATTGTTTGATGAGTTGGAGGATGAATAATGATTTCATATTGTTGTATTAGAGGAAATGGAAGGAAATGAAGAGAAAATGAAATGGAGAGATCCATACTCCCAATTGATAGTCCCTTCGTCTCGGTCAATTGTTTGAAAGGAACATTTTAATCAAACTTAACAACGACGTACCAAAATAGTGCACAATAACTATTTATGTCGACTTTTGTCATGTGCATCAGCAGGTAGCACCGGAGCAGTTGTGTGACAGACTAACGGGTTTCGTTGATGATTTTAATGTGCAAAACTTGTAATTAATATGCGAAATCTTCCCCAAACGAATTAAAGAACCATACCAATTATGTTTAATTGATGTGTACCATACCTCTGAGTTTAAAGATGAGTTCAAGAAGGAAATTAGAGGAGCAAGGAAAAGGAAATGTTGTTCTGATGCAGGGGAATACATCATTCCTGAAGGGGCTCGTGAATCTGTTGAAAAAGCAAAGGAATATCTGCGACAAATGGCTAAGAGGTTTTGTGGAGAAGGAAAACAGGGACCTGAGCCGACACCAAAACCAATTTGGGGTTTTCGTGTCAATGTGGAAGATGTTGTAATGGTCGAATCTAGTGACTCGTCTCTCCCATCTGTGAATGGAGGTGGAACATTATCTGATGACAACGGCTTTGCGGAGGTTGGGCCTTCACAACCTCCTCGTTCACCATGATTGGCTTAGTATGGAATTGTAGGGGTCTCAACAATACGCTCGCCCCTACAATTCCCAAAATAAGAGCGTTATTAGGTAGCAAGTATTATGATTTTCTTTTTTTAATTGAGACAAAATGTAACGCTAGTCGTATTTACCCCATGTTTAGGGCGTCCGGTTTTGTTAAGTGTTTTGGTGTGGATGTCGTAGGGGCTTCGGGGGGCTTATGGGTAGGTTGGCGCAAGGAAGCGCGTATGGAATTGGTAATGGCATGTAATAATTTTATCATCCTTTCAGTAAGAAAATATAATGGTATGTTATGGTACTTGGTTCTTGTCTACGGGCACCGTGTGTGAGTTCGCGGGCTTTAGTCTATGCGAAATTGAGGATTGGATTAGGACGTGTAAATACCCATTTCTTATGGTTGGTGATTTTAACCAAGTTGAGTATAGGAGTGATAAGCTGAGTGGAAGTCAAAGGGCTATAGGGGGAGCTGAGGAGTTCAATTTGTGGAAAATTCGTAATGAACTGATCGACATTCCGTTTAAGGGTCCCCGGTTCACGTGGTGTAATAATAGGAAGGGTAATGGGAGGGTTTATGAGCGCATTGATAAAGCTTATGGTTCTAAGAATTGGTTTTCTATGTTTCCAAATACCGGTATTAAACATTACCCCATCCAAATATCGGATCATGCGCCGATTGAAGTAGATTTAAATCTTGTGGGAACCACTGGAAGTAAACCCTTCAAACTGGATGCTTGGGTTTTGGACCATGAGGCGTGCTTGGAAAGGATTCAAAATGCTTGGAATATGGAGGATACGGGGTCACCGGCTTACCGTGTAACCAGGAAGTTATCCAGGGTTCGGTCAAGTGTCAAAAGATGGACTTTGGACAAAAGAGCTGAATGGGGTGGGAAATGGAACGATTTTGATCAAAGATTAGAAAATGGCATGACTCTGGCCATCAATGGGGGTGGAGAGGAGGAGTACTCAAAAGCAAACGAGGAAGTTACTGAGTTTGCACGAGCAACAGCGGTTTTCTGGAAACAGCGTGCAAAAATTAAGTGGATGGCGGAGGGGGATACTTGTACAAAATTCTTCTTTAACTGGGTGAAAGGACGCGCGGGAAGGAATCATATTCACGGGGTGAAAAACTCGGAGGGGGAATGGCTTTATGAGGAGGGACAAGTGCGGGGTGAGTTCCAGAAAGTTTTTATGGATCTCTTCTTAGCTGAGGAGGAGGGGGTTGTGTGGCGGGATCAGTCTGCCTTGCAACAATCTCTCACACATCTGAAGTGTAAGATATCCCAGGATGAAACTGATCGGCTCAGTAGGCCTTTTTCAGCTAAAGAAGTCCGTACGGCGGTCTTCCAAATGGGGCTCGAAGCCGGGGCCTGATGGCATTCCGGCAATTTTCTATCAACGGTGTTGGTCCATGGTGAAACGAGATTTTACAAAAGCGGTCCTCTCCATCCTGAACTCAGGTAGGCTTCTTAAGGAAGTGAATCGAACTTTTATTACGCTTGTTCCTAAAAAGGAGAGTCCGGAAGGAGTTTCTGATTATCGGCCTATAAGCCTCTGTAATGTTATGATGAGAATTGTGTCCAAATGTATAGCCAATCGGATGGCAAAAATTATGGGATCTCTGATCGGCGAAACACAGAATGCGTTCCTACCAGGGAGGTGTATTAGTGACAATATCCTGGTGGCACATGAGGCAATCCATAAAATTTCTTGCCATAAACAGGGGCGGCTGGGCCAAGGTGTTTTTAAAGCAGACATGAGTAAGGCTTATGACAGAATTAGATGGGATTTTTTGGAGGCGGTTTTGGATAAGGTTGGGTTCCCTCAGCATCTGAGGGGTTTGATTATGAACTGTGTCACTTCTGTGAGCTACGAAATTCTCGTAAATGGGACCCCATTGCCTCAATTTCGTCCGAGATGCGGGCTAAGGCAAGGTGACCCCCTGTCACCTTATTTATTTCTACTGTGTATGGAGGTGCTTTCCAGTAATATTGACCATGCACATGGACTTAAGAAAATCCATGGAGTCCAGCTTGCTCGACAAACCCGACCAATTACTCACCTGTTTTTTGCAGATGATTCGGTTTTCTTCTTTAAGGATAAGGGTAACTCTGCCCTTAATCTCATGAGGATCATCCTTGATTATTGTGAGGCCTCCGGGCAGCAATTGAATTTAGATAAATCCGGTATTCTTTTCAGCCCAAATATTACGTTGATAAGGGCACAACGGCTTATGAAGACTTTCATGATTCGACAGAATAAGGGCATTGGAAAATACTTGGGGATCCCGGCAGAGTTTAATGACTCAAAGTCTGACATTTTTAGTACTCTAATCGAGCACATCACAAGACGTATATCTTCATGGAATGGGATTTTTCTATCACCAGCGGGTCGTCTTACCCTGATTTCATCGGTTCTATCCAATCTCTCAAATTACTTCCTATCGGTTTTTAAAATTCCGGTAAGTGTGGCAAAAAAGATCAACTCTATTTTGGCACAATTTTGGTGGGCAGGATGCAAGATGGGGAATAATGTTCACTGGTGTAGCAAAAACTTCCTGAGTTTACCTAAGAGTGCAGGCGGGCTAGGAATCAGAAATGTCGAATGCCTCAACCAGGCTTTACTTGCCAAGCATGGATGGAGAATTATCTCTGGGGAAAATTCTTTATTCTGCAGAATCTTCAGACAAAAATTGTTTCGTTCTCCGGTTTTCCAGCATGACATGCGCCCCATTAGCGGTTCTGGAAGCTCGTGGGGCATTCGTAGCATTTTACATGGGCTATCTTTTGTTTTGGATAACATTGGCTGGAAGATTGGAATGGACTCGAGGCTGAATGTGTGGACATCTAGATGGGTGGGGGGCATGAGCCCGGAACCGAAGAGTGTGTGGCTCGAGTTAAACCATAGTCATATGGCGCATTTGCAGGTAAGGAACCTTCTCCATCAGAATGGAAAGTGGGATGCTGGCTTTATTAACGCGGTATTCGAAGAGGAGTGGGCAACTCGGATTCTTGCCATCCCATCAAGCGAAATCAGATTGAGGGACTCGGTGTTCTGGCCATACACGAAGACCGGGATGTTTACGGTTAAGAGCGGTTATGGACTAATTTTCGACAGCTATATGGCCACACGAGGCACCAGTAAAGACAGAACAAGAATCAATGATCGAGGAAGGGAGTTCTGTAGGAAAACGCTATGGCATTTACCAGTCCCTAGGGTTTGGAAAATACTACTCTGGAAGATCATCGTGAAGGCTCTACCCACCGGGAGTGAGTTCCTTAAACGAAAGTCGGATGTTGATCCTTCTTTCGTAGTATGTGCGGAGGCGATCAGAAATGCATTGAAACAGTGGAACATCTCTTTCGCGACTGTAGCCTCACTCGAAGATTATGGGCGGGTTCAACACTTGGATCATCGTGAAGGCTCTACCCACCGGGAGTGAGTTCCTTAAACGAAAGCTGGATGTTGATCCTTACTGTAGTATGTGCGGAGGCGATCAGAAATGCATTGAAACAGTGGAACATCTCTTTCGCGACTGTAGCCTCACTCGAAGATTATGGGCGGGTTCAACACTTGGCATCCGGGTTGACAGTGCTACAGGTATTTCGATTTCGGATTGGATTTATGACTGGCTAAGTTACTTGTCCAATTCTGGAGGGAGTGAGGACAATCTTATTACCTTTGTGGCAGTTCTGTGGGGTTTGTGGACGTTAAGGAATAACGTCATCTTCCAGAAGTTGGATTTGAACTCGTCTACAATAACGGGATGTTTTTATAATTCAATTAGGGAGAAAATACAAATGCTGTGCAACTCCTCACTTACAAAGCAACCCCTGTCATTGCTACAAACTTCCGAAGAAGGCTCGACGTATGAAGAAAGGGCGGCTATACGCAATGGATACCCCGTCCGCCTTATTGGAAATCACAGCAATTGCGAGGTGGTAAGGGTCAAAGTGGATGCTAGCTGGGTACCGGGATTGGATGCGGCGTTCGGGTGGATTGCTTTCGACCATACGGGGCAGGAACTCGAGAGGGGGATGGTGCGCGCAGGCGTAATCGCAATGCAAAGCGTAAGCGCTAGGAGTCAGAGAAGTTTTGGTATGGGCACAGGAAAGGAGGTTTCTTCACATTGACTTATCGTCTGACTGTTTGCAGCTAATCAATCAAATTGCGGGGCTCGAAAAGGAAGATCACTTGATTGCGGGGATTCTTGCAGATCTTCGTGATCGGCTTAGTTTATTTCATTGCTTGAGTCTTAGTTTTATTCCGAGGCGTCTGAACGTTCTAGCGCATGGGTTGGCCAAACAAGCCATGCGATTGTAATATCCTATTTTTACAGCTGTCAAAAAAAAAAAAAAAAAAAAAAAAAAAAAATGTTTAATTTCCAATGATTTCCGCTTAGGTACAAATAATCACATTGTAGCCTTCAATTAGTACAGGAGAAGTTTACAGATAGGAGTCGCGGTACAGTCAATTGTAAGAATATCTGTTCACAGCATAGCAACTGCTGAACAATTACCTCTGTATATACGACTCTTGAACAGGCATGTTCCTTTATGATTCCATGAACTGAGGAGGCGGCGGGTTAATTTTTGTCTTCTTTTCACCTGCAAGAAGTAACAGTAGTGTGGATTAGAACAAGAAACCGAAGATGAATGTCACAAATTCATACTGTATCGATCAACTTATCGAGCCAGAACAACGCGTATCAGACAACAATATTTTTAACTGTGCCTACCGTAAGCACCACGAGTTTCCACTTCTCGCCATTCTTGAACAAGAGCACAACAGCAACACATGAGATGGGAGAGGAAGTCGTCAAAAACACCTCCCTGCAATATGAGAAGTTTTTAAGCTTCGGCAGCCACTTGTGGTATGTTGAAGGGCTAGACATCAAAATAAAGAAAATCCGGAAGGCATGATAGACTAGGTTACACGTATCAAAGTATCAGACACGGATGCATGTCCGACAGTTGTGATATACTGTAATGTTTTTTTAGTCTAAAACGAGGTTTTTAAGTTTCCTACCATGTCGGACAATTCCTGTGCCTAAGTGGCACCTAACACACGACAAGTTGGGTATGTGACGTCTAGAAGAGTCGGTGGTGCTCATTTTATTCTGAATAGACTGGTCATAAATAAACAGAAACTTACACTGATATTCAGCTTTTTCCGGAGCTTCCCCCTGACACAGCAAGTGTAGCAAAAGCAAGATAATACCAGAGAATAAGCCAGCAACTCGTTACAGGCAGCAGCAGAAGCTGTCAATAGCAAAGTGAAAATCACATACTGTAAGCTTCACCTTTTAAGAATCTGTCCTACACTTCTTGTATTTGTATCTTTACATGTATATGGAGCGATTAATAATAATCAAAGTTTAAATCAGTTGAAAACTTCGAATGGGTACAAGAAACTTTTAGTCTTCTCATTAATATCAGGCAGAAAAGCAGCACCTTGTTATCCAAAAAATTGTCCTAAGAAACATGTTCACTCTCGAGATCCATCAGAAACTTTACATGGATTTAAGTCATTTAACGGTACGAAGATTCTGTAATAAGCAATCCTTTATATGAGAGATTGAGAGCTTTAGATATGAGACTTACACACGTGTCTATTATTTGCCACAGTTGAGACTTTTGCAAAAGTACCACAAGGATAGATACAAGTTTTTAAACCTGCAAAACCGAAGATCATTGTTGAGCTAATAGGGCAAAGCTTGCAGAAATAATATCCTAAAAAGAACGATATTGAGCTAAAATATAGCAAGGTAAAGACATGACAACCACGGCCAAAAGTGTAAGGGACATGAACGATACTTACACAGGCAAGGCTCTGAACAACAATCTAGCAAATCAGTGTTCCATTCTTGCAGCTGATTCGGGCCTTGGCTTGAAAGAAGATTGCGGTTTGATGAAAATGAAGAGGTAGTCCTGCACACAATCACTAGCTATGAAAAATGACCTCTAGCTAACTGCTAAAAAATGTCCCTAAATTTTCAACCTCCCCAAATCAAAAGCCTAAAACCGAATAAACAAGATCTAATTAGCTTTAAAGTTGTTAAGCTATATGTACAAACGTAGAGTATTACTCGACAAGCCAAGAAGTTTCGACCTCGTATAGCTCGGAAAGTTTCTCATGTGTTAAACTTGCTAGGCTGTATGAGGAAGTTGTCTATTAAAAGCAACCAGTCACATATAGAGGAAGTCGAGCGAGAAACATCATAGATATAAGTAAGACACAAGTTCTATGCTGTAATACTAACCTAAAAGTATCACTTTTCTTAGGAGATCCTGCATCAAGGGAGTATTTTTCATCAGGAGGAGGTTGGATTGGCTTTGGACTTTTCACTGGCAAACGCTTTTCTGCGTCACAAAACCCTGCAGCAGTTTGTGTAACCTCCAGCAGTCGCTCGATGACTTCACATTCAGCAACATCCCAATTAGCTTGTGATCGTTGTAGTTCCAATCTGAGTTTTTCATTTTCTTTTCTAAGTGCTTCGTCAAAAGAGCACTTTGGGTATGAACAAGAAAGTGTTTTCTTCAATACGACAGTATCATTATTACAGGGATCTGGTTTTAGAATCACTTGCTGCACCTTTTCATCCTCCGCGTCTAGAGTATACTCGCGTTGATCCATTTCTATGACATGTAGTTTCTCCTGCATATATGCTTAGAAGTCAACTCACACAGATAAAATTCAAATGGTTAACAGGAAGCGGGATAGGTTAACGACTGATCTTGTCTTCCTGGGGCAGCGGTTACCACATTTTGAACGAGTTCTTGAACAGCAATGAAATATGAACAAAAACACGATCAGCACTACAAGTACCCCCAATTCAAATATGAACAAAAACACGATCAGCACTACAAGTACCCCCAATGCCTCAAAGACCCCGCCAATGGCAAGGTAATGGAAGTCGATCCCTTGTGTTAAAAAAAAAAAAGTGACTCAAGCGTGGACAAATATAGATAGAACAGGAGAAGCCGAGAAGATGACATTCAAATCTAAATTCACTCAATCGTCATTTCATTTTGCTCAGGTGACCGTTAACACGGTGTTGCTGGCTGTAGAATAGTAAAAGAAAGAACTGATAACTCAAAAACGTTAATTTGTTTTGTATTGCTTCTTATCTAACCGGATCATTCTTCTGTCAAGAAAAGGCGCGTGCTCATAAATGCACAGGGCGAGCCTTTACATATGACAGATTTAACATAATGCATTTTATAAATGTATTAACTCACAGTAATCACAGAAGCACTACTTTGATCATGGTCCTCCCAGACTCCTTGAGTAAATACTAAGAACCTATAGTCCTATATCACAGCTCAAAGTCGACCAAAAAACAGCTGCGTCATTGCTGTATAAGCACGGGTCAAGAATCAGATATCGGGTTGCTGTATAATACCAAAGTTCACTCATAGACTTTTTCCTTGACGTTAAATAACGAACAGAACACAACAACAACAACAACATTACCCAGTACCACAACAACTCCATCAATGGCGAGGTAAGGGGGTTGGATTATGACAGACCAGTACTCTACCGCAATTTAGGACTTCATGGTGCCTTTGCTTCGATTATGACAGACCAGTACTCTACCGCAATTTACAAGCCCCGTAACATAAGTATCCTAACTCATGCAATGCTTGTCGTCTAGATGACTGGTAAACAATACGGAATATAAGATAAAGACACTTGAGCGACAAAATAAGCCAAACCAAGCAAAGGCAGTAAGCCCCGAATTTGCTGTTAAAAAAACACAAGAATCTAAAACATCAAAGAAAAAATTCCCCTTTTAACCCAAATCACTTTATGCTTGAAATTTCCAACACTATCAACAAATCAGAATCATTCTAAGGCCCTGTTCTTTCTGGCTTTTTAGAGCTGAACTGAACTGGGCTGAACTGAGCTGAACTGAACTAAATAGAGCTGAACTGAACTGAAATGGACTAAAAATAAGCCAGAAAGAACAGGGCCTAAACCATACACATAATTCGGCTTTTTAAAAGGCCAACATCATTTTCATACTCTATGTAACATTCAATACAGTTTCATACTAAATTAAAGCAAGAGCAACAACAAATTTCAAATATAAAACAAATAAATTAGTAAGAATTATACCCTGACTCTAGCATTATCAACGAGTGTGATGAGAGGGACGAGCTTCAAATACCGGTCAATCTCATTCTGAGACTTCCTAAACTGATAAACAATGTTCCATCCCATAGCCAACAAATACAAGTAGCTTCTATCTTGACAACTATTGACTAACAAATAAGACCTCCTAAGAGCATCCTCAAGGAGCTCAAGAGGTTCCCGGGTTTCCGGGTACCTCTTGAGCTCTGAAATCTTTAGTTGCTCTAGCAAATTCCCAATCAACTTCACATGATTCGCAAATTGCTGGCAATTCTTTCGGTGCATCCGGGCTGTGTTCGCCGCCTTAACTATCAACCCTATTAATTTCACGGCATCTAGGCCCGCAATTTGGGCCACATTTGCTAAATTCCCAATTTCATCCATCTTATCAACTACTATTATTTTACCATAAAAGCTCAATTTTTTTAACCAAATAAAACAATTTCAAAACAACCCATTTCTCAAAAATCCTCAATTAACCAATCTTTGATTATATCATCCCAATTCCCAAATCATAGCTTAAATTGATGAACATGTTGGAGTTACAATGCATGCATGTGCATGTGCATGTGTTTAGAGATCTTCAATTTCCTTGCACTTGTCACTCGATAGCTCAGTTCAATTCCGCAGTAAATTTTAAGTAACTGTAAAAAAAATCAACAAAACATAAGGTGAAAAATATAGAAATACAGTTATTAGTATGGGAAAAAAAGGAAGTCAATGCTGAAAACATCACCAAGTAAAAGTCAAATATAAAATTTACATACAGTACTGAAATAAGACATGCAAAAAGAAAAAGGGGTAAACAAATTACAGAGAAAGGGAGTTAAGAAATAAGAATGTCTATAAGCAGTAAAATGGAGGTCGGCAATAACAGAGAAAGGGGAGGGAAGTGTATTGGGTTTGGAATTTTGGATAGCAATTTTTTGTTGGTTTTCTTTGGATTGTCATTTTTCTGCAGATGCTTTTTTTCGGTAGTTTTTAAGCTCGGAGTGTAAATCGGTTGGACGACATTAAAATGGAGACAAAAAAATTTGTGTACATCGGTTGGACGATATTGTTGTAGTCCCAATCAATAATCAAATTGAAATAAATAATATTGCTCATAAGTAATAAAAAAATAAAAAATAAAAAACAAACAAACTAAGCAAACAAAAAAAAATTAAGGTATTTTATTGGTTAGGTGTACGATAACACGGTACATTAACAAGCAGAGAAATCAGAAATGTCGTTACTTTATCCATCTACGAGAACATGTTAAGAGATGATCATAGTTATAAGGGGATGTTTGGTAAACGGCAGATTGGTAAATTTTCAACATAGTCAAAACTTTTAACATGTTTTACTCTCTAATATACTCAATTATGTGTTTGGTAAATGACAATTTAGTAGATTGTAAAAGAAAATGAATATGCCAACCATTTGCACATAGATATAACAATCTATTATCCTAAACTCGAGAATTACCAAACACTTCTACTAAATCCGCTTATTGAAATATACTAGTCAAACATATCAATCAAATCTGTCATTTATATATAATCTGCTTGACCAATCTACCTTTGTTAATAATAATCTGTTGAGTACCAAACAAAGTCGTACTACTCATATTTTCAATTCGTTCCTACTTAGCGATGTAGCTAAACTATTTAAGGTGTGGGCGTGAAATATAAATAAACTCTCGAATAATTCATAAATATCAGAGGGGTCTTTTGTAACAAAATGAGTAAATTATTTTCTCATAAACCCCGCAAAATTCCAAAGTATTAGGTCTTAACCTCTCAAAACCCCGCAATTATTCATATTTATTTAGAGAGTATAGATATCGAATGTTTTCGCGAGTTTACATGATATGTCTTATTATAGTGGCTAAAGCATAAGTCTTATACATTGTAATGTCATAATTTCTCTTTTGAAAAAGAAAAACAAATAAAATGAATTGCATTTTTTGTTCGATTTACTATTACTTTGTATTGCACTTAATGCAGTCGTATTAATCTTGTTCTTCCTCGCCTTATGACTTCGACTTTTACAGTCAAACTAATTAATATAGCTCATGACCTTGTACGATGGTTAATGTAAAATTACTCAAAACAATCAAATTTGAAAATAAGTCCAAGGTCCATGTCGAAGACGGAGTATAGGTCTAAAACCAATAGTAGTAACTAGTGAGTCGACTAGTTTGATAATTCTTAGTTTCTTACCCATCACTCAATAAAGGAGATGCGTACCAAAAAAAAAAACAAAGGAGATAAAATTGATGACATCTTTAAAACTAAATAACTCGGGACCATAGTTTGGTTGATTCAACAACATGCATCCATGTGGATTGTGGTATGTGGATATCAAGAAGTTACATGATATCCGTATAAATTTGATAAATGAGTCATTTTTACGTTGACTATGTTATCATCAAGTTATATGGAGTACATGTTTTAGATCATCGAATTTTGATGTAAATTACATCGATCCAAGTATTGTAGACTTGTAGCATATAAATTACATCGATCCAATACAACTAATATATATATATTAAGAATTTATTTCTTCTTTTAATTTTTTTAAATACAACCCATTATCTACTACCCTAAAAATAAACTCTTCTTTGTCAAAAAAAAAAAAAAAAAAAAAAAAAAAAAAAAAAAAAAAATCAATCTTATGAAAATTTGTGTTTGACAACCCCACTAGTGCACTACATTAGCATTTAGCAGGCCATATAGATCAAGGGACCAATCGGACTATTGACCATGCATGTAGCCCCAGGCAGTCACGGGTGTTCGTGTATGTCTACATTTTGTTGCATTGTTGTCCATGTCAATTTACTCTCAAAAAGTCACATTTTAATTTAAAAGGTTGAATTCGATTGAAATTAAACGGATAAATGATACTATTATTTTACAATAAAATATGAACATTTTCTAGTAAAAAATTATCAAGTTAATTATAGGAAGTCACAAACTTTAGTTATACTTACTCTGTCCCGGTCAATTATTGTTATTTGACTTTAGCACAAGACTAAGGAAAAAAAGGAGTCAATTATTAAATGATAAATGGATCAAAATTGAGTGTGAATGATCAAATTGCTCATCAAGTTCATTATTAAAATTGAAAGAACAACAATTGATTGAGAGACTCCAAAATGAAATAAGACCACAAATGACCGGACAAAGTAAGTACCTTTTTTTATCATTAAATAGGCACTTTACTTTTTACTATCAAAATGGTGACATTTTTCTCGTCTTAAATGAGACTAACTGATCAATAAACATTCACTTTTGTTAGAGAAAAAGGGTTAGTATAGTGTATGAAACAAGATAATTTTATATGTAAAAGAAATATTGTATTTGGTTAAACTTAGAGTCGCAAGGGACTCCTCTCCTTATAAAGTATTTTGCAGCTTACAAGTCTAGGATAACCGCGAAATCAATCATAAGATAAAACTACATCGGCTTTTGAATCTTAGGCGAAAAATAAGGAAAACTTTTCTGTTTTTATATGATTTGTAGATGGTAGAAATATGAATTTTAATTTAGTCATTTCTATCACATACTTCCTCTTATTTCTAATGAAATAAGCACCCTTTGACAAGGCCGTCAAGAGTCACAAACGGAATTCTATGAATGGATATGTATGTATCTATTCATACTCGTTGGAAAACTTGGCCCTGAAAACTGTTTCGAAAACAGCCAAGTCGATTGACTTACGACATAAGTCTACCGACTTATGACCCAGGTCCATCGACCCATTACCCAAGTTGATCGACCTATGCCTAGTTGACTTAGCTTGCTCGGAATCGGCTCGAGATAGGGGATGGGTCGGGTCAGGCTGCATGCTTGCTGGGCAGGCTTAAGGTGGTTTGGACCGGGCTGCATGCGGCCCGACTTAAAGCAACCTGAGGGGCGGGCGGGCCAAGTTGGCCCTTATGTTTGATCAGCCTTACTCCATTCCATACATAATCCCGGTGACCAGAGAATAGTTGAGAGAGAAAGAGGAGAGATAAAACTCTCTCTTTTTCTTAGAAATTTGGGGGAGATCTGGAAGTTTTTTCCTGGCTTCTTCCCCATACTTCCTCTCTTCTTTAAGTCCCTTCCTTTATAATCATATTCTTTCTTCACCATGGGTATGGTTATGTAGATTTCTGGTCTTTTTTTAGTGCTTTAATTGAAAAACAAATCAATTTTCTTTCTTTATTTTCACCATCTTGAAGACTAGACTATATTTTACTCGCCATTCTAGCCTAGGAGAGTTTTTTTAGTCACATGTATTAGTTAAAGATGATTTAAATAAAGGATTAAAGAGCAAAATTTTAAGGGTTCCATCTTCAAATTGATTATATCAAATCATTGTTGATATTACAATTAAAGTATTTGAGTTTGTGTTTGGACCTTTTAATCCTTTTGGATACATTGAAATCTGAAAATAATTTTGGGCCTAGATCTCTCTTTGTTTCCTTTGGAATTGTGTTTCAATAGTTCTGGAACTTGAGAAATTGAGTACTGCATCCCATGGTGATGTACACCTTTCCTTTTTGTTTTTCCTGCAAATTTGGCAGTCTTCATTATCATCTATCGTTTTAATTGTCTATTTGCTTTGAGTTGATAATTGAAGCAAGCCCATCCCACGAGGTCAGAGTTAAACTCAACTCATTTGATTATGAGCATGTTCGAAAGAGTTTATGTTTCTCTGTTATAGGTTTGAGCTAATATTTGGTGTTTTTTATTTGTAGAATTGGTTTTAACTAAGGGGGCATTTGGTTCGGGAAAGAGAAAAGGAATGGAATCAAGAAAGGAGAAGAAGGGGAATGGAATGGGGTTACCTATAATCTACCTTATTGTTTGGTTTGTTCAACAAAAGGAATCAAAATAACACCAACAACCACCCTTTACGCTTAGCTACCAATCACCACCACCATCAATGGCAAAGACCACCTTCGACTATCACCTTAAGCAGCCGCGGTAGTGCTACCATTGTCGAAGATTCCCCTGCCCCACCACCGTACTCAACCATTCCCCTATTTTGAACACCTACTCCACCATCACAAACACCACTATAAGCCTCGAAAAACACTCCCCCACAATCGAAGTTCACTCCCTCGCCTCTAAAAACCCTTGATCGGGGTAGGGGAGTACACTTTGTGACTTCGGTGGTGGAGGATAGTTTTCTTGGGTTTTGGATGATGTTTATGATGGAGGGGGGGGGGGGGGGGTTGATTGACAATGAGAGATTGTGGGGGCATGAGTGTCGTGGGTGCAAGTGGGCTGAAGGTGTCTCCGGCGTGTCAGCTTTCGCAGGGTGGTAGTAGCTTGCGGTGGTGGCAGCGGAGGGCTTGGTGGTTGTGGTAGCTTGCGGTGGTGGCAAGCGCTGGATTTAGAGACTGTGTAAAATTCGACGACGGGGTGGCTGTGGTGGTGGTGATGTTGTGTTGGTGGTGGTGGTGATGTTGTGTTGGTGGCAAGTGTGGTGGTGGGCATAAGTATGGTGGCAATGATTAATGGTTGATGAGTGAGGTGGTTGAGACTTGAGAGAATGAGGGGTAATGAAATTTCGTTCTCTAGGGGGGGTGAAGTGTAAGGAGTTAGAGGGAGTTGGAGGTAAGAGAGGGGAAAATGGAATGATTGAAAGAGCCAAACAAACACCAACAAACAGAATCAGTCACTTTAATTCTCTTTCCCTTTCCGAATACCCAAACCAAACGTCCCTCAAGTTTGTTTGTAATGTCCTTTACGGGGATATTGAAGTGACATTTTCAAAAAAAATTTAATTTTCATTTACCTTTCACATCCACAAGGATGTTATAGGGTGATTTATAATCATCTTAGTTTCTTTATCTTATAAAAAAAAATAATAATAATAATAATAATAAAATAAATAAAATAACCCCGGTAACTCGACGCTCAATTCTTAGCGTCAATTTAACTCACAATCACAATTACATTCGCATTCACCCGTTCACCGTCACAATTCCCGCCCATTAAAACGAACACGCTCAAATAAAACCCCTAATTTCAGTTAAGCTTTCAGAAGAGAACTCACTTCATCAATGGCGGAACTCTCCACTCTCCAAAAACACTACAAATCACACCACTTGAAGGCGAACACGTCGAAACCGATGACTACTTCTTCTGTAAAGTCGGCGATGCCATCCCTCTCACCTCATACGACGACGTTTTCGACACCGACGCTGTTCCTTCCAAACCCTTGGTTCTCTCTCCGCTTTTCGGTCTCGTTTTCGCTGCGCATTCCACAGGTATATCGAATTAATCGTACACGGCTTAATTTCGTCAAATTTTGGAAATAATTGGTAGTAATTTATGATAATTTTGTGGAATGATTAGGATTTTGTGTATCGAAGACGAAGGATGTTATTGATGCGACGAAGGAGATTTTGGCGAAAGGAAGTGGTTCTACTGTGAAGGAGTTTAATGTTGTTGATGTTGATATTGGTAGGGTTTCTATCTTGTGTTTATCGGATGATTCGTCGTGTGTTTCGGCTGTTGTTGGGACCAAAATTCATTTCTTCGCTGTTGATTCGCTTCTCAATAAGGTATAATCTCGCTGCCAGTGTTTTATCTCGAGTTATTCGTGTATGTATATGGAAGCATAGGGTTAGTTATCGTGTTTTATCGTTGTTTGTGGTAATTTAGGCTTAGTTTAGGGTTTTTTTGTTGAACCTAGTTTTATGTGTGATGCAATTGTTATTGTTCATGAGAGATAAGGTGCGAAATGAAGGAGACGGTGAGTAGTATAGGTGGGGAGTGGAGTTGGATTGATCTAGATACGTGATGGTGTGATATGAATTGAACTTTAGTAATTTTGATTACATCAGTCAATGTGATTGATGACACTCCTCTACTCGTGATTCCATTACATTGAATGATAAAACAATGCGATTCCGTTACATTGTAATGGTGATTACATCTAGCAATAGCTAACGTTGGGCTTGTTCTAGTCAACTTAGTTTCATATCATATATTTCTAGAGTTCTGGAATGTAACTTGAGAAATAGCAGTATCTCTTAACTTTGTGTATAAACTCCAGTTTGTTCGGTGAAGCTCCGAAAGAAAAAAATCACTACCTGTGTGATTGAGTTGTTGGTAGTCAGTGTTTTCAACGCCTTATTAGTCCTCATAGCTTGTCTTAGGGCGCCTATTTCAATTGGATCACAAGTCTAGTACCATTTTTTGGAGGAGAATACCGAAAAAGTTACATTGATCATAGTATATGTGCTGATAATAGTATCTTCCTGGAAGAATGTGAGTACAACTGAGAAAATGAGTTGATTGGCATATTGACGAATCCTTGGAAGCTTATGTGGTTTAGTCAACCAAACAATGGGGAAGTCCGACGGATATCTGATTGCTCGAAGTAGAGCTACTAGATTTAAAGGGTCAGATTTATTTGTAAATGCTTAGCAATTCTCGAATATTTGACACAATCTCGGCTGGATGAGTGTATGCTGCACATTTTAGAAGACTGCTGTAGTTAGTTATTAATATGAAGAGAAATAACTTGGTGCTTCGAGAGACTTTAATTATTCGGCAACAATTTAGTTATACGGTTATACCGAGTCTGCTGAAGTGCGCTTTAAGAGAAATAAGTCTGGAATTTGACCCTTTTTAATACCAAAGCGTTACTACTGATTTGTTTGTCTCTGAAACTTTATCAGTCATTATTTAGAAAGGAATCAGCAGCAGACCCTTTTTGTTTTTTATTTATTTATGTTTTAGATACAGTTAAAATACATGATCCTTATCTCTCTCTTTTTTTGTGGTGTATGTAAATATCTAATTTCTGTTTCTTGTCTACTTATGCTGCAATATGTAGGATCAGAAACCAATGTTCTCGTGTTCCGTTGAAGCAAACCATGTGAAGGACATGTTATATATCAAGACGCAGAACAATCCTTTATTGTCCTCACAGATAGAGGGAAGGTGCATCTTGGAGCTATAAACAATCCTTTGACAACTGTGATGGACGAGGTTGATGCAGGTTGGTGTCTTTTGAATACGAGTTTGTGCATTGTTCTTACACACATAGAAAGTCTAATAATTTCTCATTAATGGGTATATGATATATCAGTTTATGGTTCAGATATTCATGTGATTAACTTGTTTCTCTTCTATTTTTTACTTATTGGAACACACTTAATAATATTCACTTGTGATTTATTGTAGTTGAAAAGAGTTTAGACAGTAAATGCGTTGCTGTTGTGAGAAAAGAGTAATCTTATCAAGTAGTTATCATCCTGTCTTCACAGTTCAAGGAAATTTTGCAGATTGTACTCCCTATGGACTCATTTATTGAGGATAACAGCGCCGTCGACACTGTCAAAGGTATGGGCGGCCTTTTTAGATTCTGGCGTCAACATTTATGCTGCATGACGCTGAGTTGTATCTTTTACTTCGTACATATTATCTAATCTTGGAACTTCTTTTGAACTCCTTTACCCTGGCTTCTCGCAATGTGATTATCTGTTGTATTAATAAACTAAATAATGTATATATTGGCTTAACCTGGATATGGTTTCTGAAAGAGTTTAGTTGGCAGTGTGTCTTTCCCGGCCTCTTCACAGTATAATTATGTCTGTCAGCTATACATGGCATTGTTTTTTTGGATCATTTCTTCAATCTCGTTCATAAATTTTCTTTTATTTACGACCCTTCTTGTACTTATCGTCTTAATTTTTTTTAAAAAAATTTCATGACAGTGTATAGCATCAGGTGGGTTCGCTCTGATAGTATTGTAGTAGGATGTGTTCAGCAAAATGACGATGATGAAGAGGAGAATTACTTTTTGCAAGTAATTATGAGTGATGATGGAAAATTCATTAATGTAAGTCAACTTAATAATTTTAAGCTTTATCAGCATTACTTGTCTGCTTGTGCTTTTTTTTTTTTTTTTTTTTTTTTGGAACAGTAGTCTCACTCTTTTTATGCATCTTAAGTTAGTTGAGGCAGGTTATACTTGGAAGGCTGGAATTCTAGTAAAAAGGCTAATAAAAATTATAAAATTAGACAAATACTTTGGTTGATGTGGTTGGATGTATACAGATTGTAAGATTAAGCTGGTTGCTTCTTTACGTGGGTCTGAAAAGTTTTTTTCTTATAGTTTTTTAATGCTACTACAATTGCATTACTCTATAAAATAAGCAATCGAGCGAGTATGGAATTCACAAGTACAGTGCGGTATATGTCCCTTGATTGTTGGGCTCTGTTGAGTTTTTGCATCATGTATATTCTTCACCCTCACTGTTGACCATTCCCTGCTTGGAAATTCTTCAAACTGTTATCTTGGATCTACTCTTTCAGTTCACAATCTTAAAAAGCTACTCCCCCTGCCTGTTAATATGACTCACACCCCCCTCGGCCCAAGATTTAAAGAGTAATATGTGTGGAGCGAAATGAAAACGGAGAAGCTTAGTTTGAAGAGGCGCAAGGCACACCGAGGCGATAAGGGGATGAAGCAATGAGGCGCAAGGCTAAGGCGCGCGCCTTTTAGACGCGAGGCGCCTTATTTTTTTAGCTTTATTTTATTTCCGAAATAAATTTTTGGGCAACAGTACTCCTTTTAAGAGTTTTCAAGTTGACTAACATCTAAAGGAGTAAAGTTTAGGAATAATGGTGCAAAGAAAAGGCATATCTAAAGATTTAGACGTGCTAATGAACCTCGCTTGGTGAGCCTTGTCCAAAAGGCGCACCTAAAGTGCACCGAGGCGTTTCGGATAGTGCCTCATCCAAGGCGCGCCTTAGGCGCACTTGAGGCGCGCCTTTTCAAACTAAGCGGAGAAGTATGTGGGGTCACAAATCATGGTAACTACGAATAGCACACAAAAAAGGAATAAAGCAAATGGTGAACCTTATTGTGAGATGGCCCAAAAAAACAAGTGTGAACCCCCCTCTGAGATAGAGGGAGTATTTGGTATTATTGTTTCATACTTTGTGAGTTGCCTGTTAATTTTTTTCTACGTTACTTGTGTAATTGTGTTGTTCTACATGGTGTGAATATTCTAATAATTATGCGCATATGACTTTTGAACTTCCTGCTGTTGCGACAAATTTGCTTGATCTTTTGGAGGCGTTGGACAACTCTGCCAATTCTAGACTTATAGAGAAGGGTATTCGAATAAGCTGTATATCCTTTGGAATTCTAATAGGCCAATCCTTCATTACATGTGTTAGAATTTGAAATGGGCCTGGCCCTGCCCGGAAGGAGAGAGAGTGTCAACTTCACAAATCCAAGGGAACTCTATCTTATCTAAAACCAATTGGCAATAGGGGGAGAACCCTAAGGCCTTACGAAAGTGAGCAACTCTCTACTTCACCACCAATGTGGGACTTCACATGCGGTTTTCGTACATTCCAACAACATGAAACGATTCCAAATGACTAATATCTAGCGAAAAGCATTGATAGTCATGACCCAAAACAACCCGGCTCGTACGGGACGAGTAACCACTCGATCCGAAATGACAACGTAAAATAACCTAAATACAAACGGACACATGCCTAAACTGCATTGACCGAAATGACCCTGTTTGCCTATCTACTTATACCATCATACCAATCCACAAATGCCACTAGTCTCTTTTGTGCTGTATGGAATGATTATTTTTCATGTGTTGCATGTAACTGATTAATAACTATGGATATCTTTGGTTAGGGCTCAGCTGGTGGTCTTAACTTCTGTCTTTGGGAAATACCACTATAGTACTATACGTAACTATGAAAAAGTTTTGAGTTTTCGTTTTGGGCCCATAATGCTTCGTGGAATCTATTTGCTATTTGCTATTTGCTGGTAATGGTGTTCCGTATGAAGCAGGATTGTTCAACGGTCACGACAGTGCAGTTCAACGATTTGTTTCCTGGTATTGTTGATGACATTGTGCCATATGGCTGTGGGCTACATCTATTTATGAATTATTTGGATAAATGGTATTTTCTCTCTTTAATTCATTCCTCTTGGTTTCCCATCATGTCCATAGTAAAGTGTTTAAGAAAACATAACTTCTCTTTATGTGAGAAAGTTAGTTAAGCACTTGAAAGTTGGTATTATATTCCGTCGGAAAGGCAGGTGGATGGATAGATAGGGACAATATATCTCTTTATGTGAACTACTTCTCTTATTCCTCAATGCCCCCCTCTCCTTCAACCCATCTGTCCCTTTGTTGAGTATTTGGAAACCATTAGAATGTTTGCATATACTTTTACAGTAAGATAGTCATATTATTTGACATTTAATGCGGAGCAGTTAAGGCAACGAGTCCTAAGTTGCCTCTTGCAAACAATCTCGAGAGACACCCTTCCTTGAAATGAACATAAAGTACATGTTTATCATTATTTGGAGTCATATGCTTCACCCAAATTGAAACTTGTCTCTTTATCTTTGTAGATAATATTACCCACAATAGCTTGAGAGCATAATTATCCCTCTCATTTTGTATATGGGTGTCACATTTACGGTTCTTTTTGAATATTTGCGTCATTTTTATATGGAGTTATGGACATCACTCTCATGGTATCTTTTTGTTGATGGGTGTCATCTCAATGATATCTCTGTGTACATGGGCATCATCCCCTTGATTTCCCTTGATTAATATAATATCTTACATTCTTACTTATAAAAAACACAAAGTACATGTTTGGGATACCCTTTATTTCACTGGCCATCTTAACCCCTAGAATTTCATTCACGAGGAAGTTCACAACTAATGCAGAGAGTACCACTAAAACAATTCTACTACCAAGCGTAACAGTTGGTTTAGCGAAATTTCTGCTGGAGTTGATATGGTTACATGTGTTGGAGTTGATGATGCAACCTGGGGAATGAATGATTTGTTACTGATAAGCAACTGATATACATATGATGTTCAGCGAGGTGATTAATTTAGAGCCGGTTTCAAATTTTGCAGTGAATTTGCTTTTGTGTCAAACCGAAAGAACACTGATCAGAATATTATGCTGTTTTCCTAGTCAGAAGGAGATAATCGAGTCTCCGTGGTTGATATCGAGAGAGACAACTGGCTTCCAAGAATTGAACTAAAAGGTACATTAAATTTGTGTTCCTATAATGTATATTTTCTACTTAGTTGAAGCTTTTTGGCCTGCAGCGGACAGATAATTTGAAGAGTGGGGGACACTAAGATTTTTTAATATTTTTGATCGGAAGTTGGTGTTAGAGAACGTTCCTTATCACCTTGCCCATCAATTTAAGGTTTCGATACATTGTGGAAGACAAAGAAGTTGATTCATGCACTTCCTTTCCCAACTCTAAAAAGTATTCTAGACTTTTTTCTTCTTCATCAAACTACTGATCTCAACTAGACAAATAAACAAGTAATTGAAAAGCAAGCAATTGAACAATTGTTTAACTACAACTTAAGTAATCATAATACTAAGAGTCTTGTACATCAATCCTCATCAAATTACTAAACTTTGTAAGTCAAGCAATTGAACAAACAAGTAACCAATCATAACAATTAAGTAACGCGAGATCTATACTAGTAAGTGAACAACCCACTAAGAGCATCTCCAATGGTTCGTTTTAAAGATATGCTTGGAATATTTGAAAAATATAAAACAAGTTGCTCCTATCAAAGATGAAACACATAAAACTAGCTTTTAATCGTTGTAACTCTATCAAGTTGGGTCGATATGATGTTCCCCTTCCCCTCGCCCCTTCCCCCGTCTTCGTTCCTTAGTTTGGTTCCATGTAAGATTGTTTGTGGTGTTATCGAGATATCGGGTTTTCATTTGTGTGTCATTCGTGTCGTCGATTGTAGGCGTGTCCTTTGATGTTGGCAGACTCTTTATTTGTCGGTTGGTTCTGGTCATGGTCGATTGGTCGTTGAATGGAGTGGATCAGAGTTGGTGTGGTCTTTTCACTTTTGAGGTGTGATCGGGTAGAATTAAGTTGGGTTGGATGAGGTGTTGGTTTGGTTGGCTTCGGTGGTCTGCATCACATCAGTCATGCTTCTGTATATTTGTCTTTTATTTTTCTTCTTGTTTTGAATAATAAGTTATAATAAGAGTACAGACGGGATGAGTTTGTGTCCCGTTTATGTTGCCTGCATCCTAGGATGGTTCCCTATGGCGTTTATCGTGAGGAGCAAGCGTGGCTACTTCGGTTATTGGTCGGTACTTTGGTTATTTGTCTTTGGTCTTTCAAGTTGTTTCTTCAAGATGTAGGAGATTTTTCTCCATTAGAGGCAAGTCTGCTAGGCTTGCTTTCGTCTTTCCCTTGTACGTCTTCGTGGGGTAAGTGCATCTTGTTCCCATCACTCGTCAGAGCAAATGTCTCGATGGTCTTTGCGAGTCTCGTGCCATGTAGATGTCGTGCATGGTAAAGTTCAAGTCCAAGTTACCGCACTCCACCAACATGTTGTGGTCACTCCACCAACATGTTGTGGTTACCCAACTTATCATCTAGTGTACTAGTTTAATAGGAAGTTGTACTTTTATTTTCAATAATGTTTTACGTATGTTTTTGAGTCGTACTATTACTATGTAAACATTAACTTTATTGTTGCCAAAAAAAAAGTTATGTAGATTGGTTTAAAAAAAAAATGAAAATGTAAATTTTGTCACAAGCTACAAGGGAGTGTAGAGAACCATTAGAAATGTATGTAACCGAAGATTAAAATAGCTTGGAAAATCGATGTGACAAATCAAATTAGAGATGCTCACGGGGCTAAACTATTAACTATCCTACATTAAGATACATATAGTCAATAGACTGGAATTCGAAATGAGAAATGTTCATTCGAATTCTCTCTATTGCTTTGAGTTGGTTTGAATTTGATTTTATAATACAGATCTTACAAAACTAAGCATACACGTACAACTTTGGGAGGTGATATTAATCATTTTTTAGCTCATAAGGTTATATTGCAAATACTTATCATGTGTCATATATATATATATATATATATGAATGTATTTGGCCTAGGTGGGAGATTGTAAAAATTATAAGCCTAAACACAATATATGTAGAGAAATTATTTATTCGGGTTATAATTGTATTTATGCGCTATTAGCTAAGTTTATCCGAAAATAAAATGATTCACTACGTTTTAAATAGTATAAGTCAAATTATTTATTAGTGTAGATACCCATTTTCTAATTCATAAGTTGTACGTACATTTTATTTATTTATTTTTCCAAATCGGTGCCGCTTGTATGGATTAGGAGAAAATGAGCGAAAATTTCGAAGTTGTGGAACATCCGTGTGTTAGATTTAACACAAAATCTCATTGAAGACGGGCAATATCCTTCACAAGTTTGTGACGGATACCGTTTTTTCTCACAAAATACCCATTGAGAGGTGAGTGTGAAGCACATGGGGGTGCCCCACCTTGTCCCCTCTCCCTTTTTGTGAGAGGTCACAAGCTTGTGACGGAATTAACCCGTCACAAGTAAGACTAGCTGTAGATTTAATTATTCGACTAGAGGCCAAAAAGTTCATATTAAATTATTCGATAAATAATAAATGCGGAAGCATACCTTAATTTATGGCGAAAGGTTGGGATAAACTGCCCGAAGTAACACTTTCGGGATTAAGTCTTTTAATAGACACACATCCCAGGAACCATAAGTCCACAATCCAGGTAGATGACTATAAATAGCACTCGCAAAATAACAGGAGCCTACCGAAAAACACTAAGATAAAAAAAATAAAATAAAAAAGTTAATACTAAGCAATGTCTAGTAGCTCTAGTAGGAATTTCCATGAATTCTTCACCAGTTGGCTGGAGCGTCAACAAGTTTACGTAGATGAACTTGTCGACGCTTCAAACGACCCGAATAATCCAAAAGAAAAGTTAGTCGAAAAGGTATTGTTACACTATGAAGAGTACTACGAGGAAAAGTACAAGGTGATCGCATCCGATGACATTTTCCAACTGTTTGCACCGCCATGGCTGACAACTTTCGAGAAGGCGTTCCTGTGGATAGGCGGGTTGTTCAAGCCGTCTTTGCTGTTAAGGATGACCGAGATGGCGGTTTCCAATATGACGCCGAGTCAGATAGACGAGCTGAAGGTTATAAAAGCTGAGGTGGTGCGGATGGAGAAGAAGGGGACGGATGGACTAGCTAAAGTTCAAGAGAGTATGGCGGCAAGTCCGTTGACCGAGCTTGCCAAGAATTGGAGGAAATTGGTTAATGGTGAGGCTTCGGACGACTTTGATGAAGCTACTGTGAAATTAATGGAGTCTTTGGGGAAGCTGGTGGTGGAGGCTGATAATTTACGGCGATACGCGGTGGCCAAATTGGTGGAGATTCTGAACATGGAACAGATGGTCGTGGTGTTGGCAGCAATTGGACGATATCAACTTCGGATTAGAGGTTGGGGTGTTGTAAATGATTTGTCAAATCCAAAGAGAGTCGGAGTACAACCTAATTTAGGTATGACCAATTAAGGTATGAAAAATTCTTGTATCCTTTGGGAGGACCGTCATCCTTACCGGTTATACCTAAAGGCAATCCATTAAATGGAATATATTATAAAGGTCATAAGATGAGTTGTCTTTAGGTGTAACTTGTAAGGAATACAGTCCTCCTGAAAGACGCAAAAATTTTTCGATATGTATATTGCAATAAATTAAAATTTCGGGTTTAGATAGAGATATGAGGTCTTAGGGGTTTAAGGAGTTTAGATTTACAATCTAAATAAATCTCTATTTTGTGCTATACTATATGGTATGAATGTATTATGTTGGATGTGTACCCAATGTACCACAAAATTTGTTGGTTGCTACATAGTTGTGAGTTGTGACACAATTTTTGTGGAACTAATTTTATATGCATTGGGTATTTGGATATTTTGATTGAAGATATTGAAGTGTTATGTTATAATTAGAGATATGTGCTAGAGATTTCATTATTTCAAGCATGTAATATATAAATTCAGATTATTTATTATTTCCGCGCTGAAGTGTTGATAATAGAGTAGGCCCGTCCCTTAGCCGCTCTCAAGTCTCGCTTGTGAAGTGAAGTGGGTTGTTGGTTTGTTACGTTGCTTGAGTGTGTTGAGCATTTCCAAGCTGTGCCTGTTTCGTGCGATAGTCAATCCGCGCTATATATTGCCGAAAATCCAATGTTTATGAGCGTATAGACTACATTGAAATTGACGGTCATTTCGCTCGTGATGTAAAAGATGGTCTGATTGCTCCTTCCAATGTCTCTACTACTAATCAAATTACCAATGTTCTTACAAAGGCTCTTGGAATCGCATAGTTCGTTTCTTTGGTTAGCAAGATGGGACTTATAAACCGTATGCTACATCTTGAGGGGTCAGTGTGGTAGTTGTCTGTGATGCTCGGACTCTTCATCTGACCCTGAGGATCCGGTGGACAGGATCCGGACACGGATCCGGACATGGATCCTTGACGGATCCTTCTATGAGAAATCGGTGTGAGAGTGTTTTGTTTTTAACATCTGTTTTGTACAGCAGCCCTATATCAAGAGTGATCTTGACATGAATTTAATGCTGTAATAAAGTCTTCATTCATGTTAAACATGAAAAAACTATTTTTCCTTTCTTTTTTCTGACTTTTTTAACTAATAATCAATTTATTTTCAAAAAAATAAACATTAGCCGAGTCCAAATTCAAATTAGGATCCTCGTATCCGAGTCCTTGTTTTTGAGATTTCAAGGATCGGACCCTCGGATCCGTGTCCGTGTTGGATCCTCGTATCCGAGTCCGAGCATTATAGGTAGTTGTTACCCTAGTAAAAAAAAGTGTATGACAATGGGTATAATTAAATAGAGGTTGTAGATTACTTCGTCACTAAAATAAAAATGACAACATAAACTTAGATTAGTGGCTTAATGAAAAACAATCATGTAGAAAATCTTATATCTTACTAAAATAAAGAAACAACTCCAAATATCATGTCTACGCTTGAGCTTATGAACTCAATTTCATACTATTCCCTCCGCCCAACTCATTAATTATTGATTTAATTCGGCACAATTGCACAAAGAGGAAGCGTGAGAAAAAACATTTTAATAATTATATTAGACTACATCAAAATTTATTCAAAATCTCCCCCTAGCACATGATGATCACTTGTAAAGTAAAATTTACTATAAATAAAAATTAACTGGTACACTTATAAATGAAAAATAAGGAGTAGCTATAGCGAGTATATACTCCTTGGACCTTACACATTTATATACGCTTATGCTTGGATTCCATTCATGTTAGTATAGACCTAATGACTTCTTGTGTGATTCAGTAATGTTCGATCTAGTAATAGTGATACGGAGTATAATTTAGAATTAGTATAGACCTCGTGCAATCTATGCATGGTATATATAGTATTTTATTTTTTTTAGTATATTATTTATAAATTTTAAATTGACAATTCATTTATTTTTCATCTTTCTCATCATTGTATTTTGACTTGAAAAATTAAAATTAGATTTACTCAAATTAAAATTTTTAGAGATCATGAATTGAGTATTTTTAATGGAAGCTTTTCTTTTATCGAGAAAGTAATGATATTATTTTATATAATTTTTTTTACTAATAACATATTTTTTAGCGCAACTTCTTATATATTATCTTTTAGTAGATAGGGGATGACCCGATATAGGCTAAACTCAAAATCGATTACAACAATCTAATTTTACTTTGGTAGTCATTATTAACTTTTTTGTTATTATTTCGTTGTATCACTTATTTACCAAAGCGACAACCAACGGAGCTTTGTGGTTGATTCTGAGTAAAAAAAAATGGCAACGTGACGGCCTCACATTAATTTTAGCATGTATAAACTATACTCAAAGGCGGATTTACAGGGGGTGACTTCTCACCCCCATTATTTTTAGGAAAAAAAATTGGGTTAGTTTGTCGAAGGGTTGGAGGTTTGTCGGGTTTCGTTGACGGTGATGAGGAGGCCTAATTAGGGTGTCGAATGGGAAGCAGTAGAGGGGCAATGAGGCAGTGTTGGTGAGGGTGCTGGGGTTGTGGTCTGGTCGGAGTTCAGACTACGACCTAGGAGATCTGGGTTTTGGGTTAGTAGATGGGAAAGATGACGGCATGGGTGAGGGTGCTGGTAGGGTTGAGCAAAATTCGGTACCCGACCCGGTTTTGCAAACCGGTTCGGTTCCCGGTTTTAAAAAACCTTAAATTTCTTAAACCTCACCCAGACTTTTTTTAATCCGGGTAACCGGTTTTTCTGGAATTTTCAAACCGGATCCGAAAACCGGTTACCCGTACTGGTTTTCGAACCCGGTTTTTGGTTAAATGCTCTTGATTGGCACAATAACCATGCTGCCATTTTGAATATTTGAAGACCTTGGTTGTCAAATGTTAAAATTACTTCATAAAGAAGTCATACATATTAAAGTTCAAAGAGTCATAGACATGTAAATGATGTTCAAAACTACAATTAAAGAGTCACAGACATCTAAAATTACTTCATAAAATTTTTTTGGTTTTTTCAGAGATGATAGAGAAGGGGTAAGAGACTGGAGGGCAGGAGATGAACGAGAGAAATAGGGTTTTGATGTTTTGGGCCTAAGTCTTGTCTTGGGTGTGTGTAATTCATAGATGAAATTATGTTTTTTTTTTTTTTGAAAAAAGTCAATGTGGTTTTAAAACGGTCTCCCGTTTAGTTTTATTTAGATCCACACCCGCACCTCATTTGTGCTTAAAAATTCGGTTCGGGCCTTGCACCGGAAAAAACCCGGATTTTTCGGTCTCCATTATTCTGGTTTCGGTCCAATTTCGGTTTAAAAAATGCGGTTCGGATTTTTTTCTCAGCCCTAGGTGCTGGGGCTGTGGTCTAGTGATTGTTTTTTTTTGTTGTTTATGTATATTGTTAAGTGGTAACTATAAGGGTTATATATTAAGATGAAAAAAAGATTAAACCGAAAAGTGGACTCATATCAGACTTTTTTAGTGAACGTAAATAAAAAAAATCCGTCATTTTCAATACGAGAGAACTCGTTATATTTTATTGCCCCACGCCTTCCCGTAACTTGTAATACAAATTATTATAGTAGTGATATTTTGGTGTCTTTTCATATACTATACATTTATTACTCACCCCCATTACACAAATTCTATACTCCGTACTTAATATTTATGAATATATATATAAATGAAAACTCTTTTTAAAATACACTTCTTCAAATTCACGAACAAATTGCATCCATGAAGGTTATCCGAAATTACTAGTTGATCAATTATCGGATTTCTCAAACACTAAAAACAGGAAAGAATAGAGACAATGGGGTATAACATGAAGGTTTGTTTTGTTGTTGCAATGTAGTACGATGTAGTTAGTGCCTCCTGAATGCCTGATCTTTATTACCTTCAGAAGACACGACTTCTAGCAATAATACAATAATCTACGTCCCGATGGGGTAGTTTGCGAGTTCCGACACTCGTCGTCGTCTTCAAATTGTCAGTCAGCTGGTTTCTCCTCTGATGCTTCTTTTTCAGTTATCTATTGTTAATTTGTTCTTCTTGTGGTTGGCTTCACTCGGCTAGCTTAATTAGACTCCATCCTTTGTTTTTTTTCAAGTTTTCTATTGTTCCGACAGTCGGCACACCTCCCTTGTGCAAGGCACGAGACGTGCAATTCGCGCACGAATGGAAGCATGCGGCATGCTGCATGCATGTATATATATGCGAATAAGCGAATTACAAGTCACGCGCCTCGTGTTCAATGGAGGGCATCATTAATTGTAGAAGATCATCAAATTTATATTTAAGATCTCATTATTTTATAGAGCACTGGACCTTTACTTATTTTAAAACGTTGGTATCCGCCGTATCTTATAGGATAACATTATAAGAGCATAGAATTGCTCAACAAAGGTCCTCCAATTAATTGCAGTGGGTGTGAGTATCTATGCTGGACACACGTGCAGCTAGAGCTGATAAGTCTATCCCGACCCAAGTAATCCGACCCGAACATGGCCCATGGAGTATCGCTAATTCACTATACCTCTGAATCTCTGATTCATATAATACGGATTACGAAACAGTAAATGACATGCTTTGGAAAAGAAAAACACGTGTGCCCTCAGGTTGTTTGGTTCTTGTGTTGATTTCCCTCGGATCCTTTGTTCTTTTAACTCTTTATGTCTCCTACTACTATTGTTCTTGGGACTTGCCTTATTTCAACTCTTTGATGTACTAGTTGCCTAGTTGGTTGCCCTCGACCTAAAGGTCGCGGTATCCGATTAGTTAATTTGATGTTTATCTCTAAGATTAAAGTTGTAATTGTCTAATCTTTAGATTGACTTATGCTGACTTTAGCATATTGCCTATTTTGAGTAAATTATAATTCAATTTTCCCATTTAATAGACTACATCAGCTTGCTCATAACGTAAACAAATAACCCAAAATCAAGTAAACTTTGAAACATTCAAACAAACATCTCTTTTGTATTCATCCTTGTCTAAATACATGTAGATGGTCGTTTTGCCATATTAGATAGCTATAGAAACAACGAAGCAAAATACGTTTGGATTTAGACTAAACAATAATGTTAGAGTTTAGCAATAGCTAGGGTACACTTTTACATCGAGATAGGCTTGGCCATTAGATTATGAGTGCAGTAGATACTTTTAATAGACTACATCAGTTTGCTCATAACGTAAACAAATAACCCAAAATCAAGTAGACTTTGAAACATTCAAACGAACATCTCTTCTGTATTCATCCTCGTCTAAATACATGTAGATGGTCGTTTTGCCATATTAGATAGCTATAGAAACAACGAAGCAAAATACGTTTGGATTTAGACTAAACAATGTTAGAGTTTAGCAATAGCTAGGGTACAATTTTACATTGAGATAGGCTTGGCCATTGGATTATGAGTGCAGTAGATACTTTTGATGTTCTAAACTACAGGCTAAAGGCGCTCGCTTTACAGCTATTTACAAACTACATAAATCACCTGTTAAGGGATCAAGGAGCCCAATAATCACTAAAAATCGCGAAACCCATCGACAACAATAATCGGAAGCTGCGAGAATGGTTACAAGGTGAATGAAGTTTTTATAATTTGGGCAATGAATGACCTAGGAGGTTGAGATTAGGATAAGAAATGTCTTCGACGGCTAGGATCGTGAACAATTTACATTTACATATGAGAGGTGCTTTGTACGGTTAGGATCGTGCACAATTTACATGTAAGAGGGTGAATGAGTGGCCTAGATTGAATGGCCAAGCACTATTGCTAAGGACTATTCATAAGAGAATCACTATTCATAAGAAAAAAAAAAAAAAAAAAAAAAAAAAAAAAAAAAAAAAGACAACTTCTCACATTTTAAGAGTGAAGGAATAATAATATTTGTTTGTCTCCGTTCTTCTAGTCATAATTAAATTGAGCTAAAATAATATACTAAATGAAGTTGAACTGAATCGAAATTTATTAAAATTAATAGAATTGAAATAAGTTGAGCTGAACTGTATTAAATTGGGTTGAAGTAGGTTGAATGAAAACTGAATTAAGTTGAACAGAACATGGCTTAATACGTGACTACGTTTAGTAGTCTTGAACAATGTGTATTTGACGCTCAAGAGCCATCCACGTGATAATACTATACGGAGTACGTAGCATAAATTAATACTATACGCACTAGATAGAGAAATCTTAGGCTCTGTTTGGCAAAATTACTCCGAAAAAGGTATTAAACACGAAAAAGGAATTTGAAAACCGAAAAGCTAATCGAAACACGAAAAAGGTAAATCGATAAGGTAGTTGAAATTTATGAGCTGATAAGGTAACTGATTATATAAAAATGTGTTTAGCAAACTAGCTGAAAAGATAGCTGATTTTGGTAAAATGACGTAAAAGGATATGAAAAATATTTAATACTATAGAATAAAGGGGTAAAAAATGGAAAATAAGTCATTTTAGGTAGCTGATTTCTCAAATGCTACCTGAGGTAGCATTTCATTTCAGGTACCTTATTTCACCAAATAAGCTACTTGCCAAACACTTGCAAAAAAATCAGGTAGCTGAAATTTCGGTCAAATAAGCTACTTTGGTCAAATAAGCTACTTGAAGTGTCGTGCCAAACGGAGCCTTAGTCGGATAAAGATAAAGGTTAAAGACGAGGTATTGTAAATAATCGGTTTACTCCGTATATCTATTCACTTATTGTTTATTTGACAAAAATTAAATAAATGAAGTAGACTCAAAATTAAAAAATTTCAAACTGTGTGTGTTTTAAAGAATCGTTCTCCATAGTTCCATTTATGAACTTAAATTTGGCTCCATATTTACCATTTATAGTGAATCATGCATCAAGTACTGCATGGTACGTAGAGGACTATACACTATTTACAAATTTGAATTTCAGTTTATTTATGAGTTTAGATTGCATTTGACTTATCACATGATATACATGCTTGCAGTACATATCGTCATGTACATTGAATAAATCAAACTATGGCCACCCACCTTTCTCGGAAAAAATCGAAGATTGATACTAAAAAAATTCGAAATTTTCAATATTCAGCGGGAGCGATCTCCCCTACTAGCCCCCTATAAATCCGCCAGTGTAAACTTGTAAAGAGACAACTTCTTATTAACTTACTCAAAGGCTTATTTTCTGGTAATTTTTTTTTTACATTTTTCGTAATCTTTATGTATATAACAAACTTCACAGCTCAACAATGCACAAACTAAAATAATTTTTAGTTCGACTGTTGATTAAATAGCTGTAACGGCAAATTTTGTATCGCAAAATAAATGTAATACAAAATAGGAAACAAATGAATTTTTTTATTATTAATGTCAGAAAGTTTATGTGTACAATCTCTAATGTATCCTCTGATTCTAAATGCCGTAGTAGATCACGTAAACGTTGTCTTTAGTAGAGGCGCGAACGTTGTATTTGAATGACACCTGTAGAGGTTGTATGCACTCTGTAGGAGGTGTCGATTTGTATTCTTGAGAGGGTCACTGCGACTTGTTCTCTCTTGAATGTTGCAGCTTGAATGACACCTGTAGAGGTTGTATGCACTCTATAGGAGGTGTCGATTTGTATTCTTGAGAGGGTCACTGCGACTTGTTCTCTCTTGAATGTTGTAGCTTGAATGACACCTGTAGAGGTTGTATGCACTCTATAGGAGGTGTCGATTTGTATTCTTGAGAGGGTCACTGCGACTTGTTCTCTCTTGAATGTTGCAGCTTGAATGACACCTGTAGAGGTGTCTTGTAGAGAGAATTTATAGAGCTTTTGTGTCTTCTTCTCTCTAAAACTTGTGATTATGATTTTTTCTATCTCTATATCTCCTCTATGAAATAAATGTGAATAACTCTATTTATAGAGTTTTAATTCCCCTTGGTGGGCTTTTGCATTCACAGGCCCGTTTATGGGTTTACTAGTGAACTTGGCCCAAATTTGATCTTTTCGGATTTAATGATCTGGATAACCCATTTTGTAATCCGAGTTGACCCGTATTTCATTTAATCGGGGCAAATTAATTAAATCGAGCTAAAATTTAGTATTAACTCAAAATAATTGATTTATTTGATTTATTCGGCACATTAATAAATTTTCTGTGCCTACAAATTGCCCCCTCGGGACCTTATCACGTGCACCGTTTGGGTGCTTTGACGTGGTGAGGTCTCGACTCCTTTTTTCGTTTGACTTGGAAGTCCACGAGCACTTAACTTATCGTAGGAGCACCCATGTGACATTTTGTTTGACTTGGAAGTCAACGAGCACTTAACTTATCGTAAGAGTACCCGTGTGAATTTTGTTTGACTTGGACGTTTTACGAGTACTTAACTTGTCGTTGGAGTGTACCCGTGTGAATTTTGTTTTGCCCCCTTTCATCTTGACTTGAAAGTAAATAAGCATTTCAACTTGTTAAAAGAGTGGCCATGTAAAATTTGATAAGTCACCGCGTCAAATTTATTTATTTATTTATTTATTTATTTTGACTTGGTGGACGATGTTTTTTTTTTTTTTTTTTTTTTTTTTTACACTGACTTGATTTTATTCACCTTGGTAATTTTTGTAATCTTGGTAGTAAACATTTGAGGAATAATAAGTCTCCCTTATGATGAATTTGTGTTTGAAAAATACCTCAAAATTTTGACGGACTATAATTTTTATCATCCATATCATATAATATTGAAACCACGGTGGACAATGCATATGAACCAACTTGAAATTGCTTTGCAAATTGCACATGTTAAAGCATTAAGCTGACACTTTACCAGTTATCCCTCACCCAAAAATAATTCGGTCTCCCTACTTTTGACTTTGTCAAAAGTAACGGCACCCATATTAAATTCCTCTTGAATTAATGATCAAATCAACATTAATTCCAGTCATCAAAAAGCGTCGAAAATTTATGAGCTCACTGATCTTGTAACTGCCCATTTTCAAAGTAAATCCCTTGCAAATTCTGCTATTTATATGAAGAACAAGTGATCAAATAGCCTTCGTTCAACAACTTAGTGGACTTGTATGCACACTCCATGGGAAGTGATAAGAAGCCAAGAAGGTATGTTTGTTCTTCCGTCGTCCATTTATTTCAATGCTTAGCGACTTAGCATCTTTGTTCTGAGATAAATCATTTGACATTAATTTTTGATTGGCATCTCTGTTTTTCACTTTTGAGCTAAGCATTTAGGGTGAGATTTGATGCTAATCACATGGTCTTTATATTGACAGAAGATAGACATGAGTTTGATCATAATTTGCCCTGAAATTTTTCAAAATTTGCATGTTGAGGCCATTGTTTTCGACCAATATCGAATCCATTCGAATTTAATTCTAACTTTGATTATTACCCGCAAAATTTTTAAACACTGTCTTTCCCAGTTTCCTTCTCAATATAAACTGATTGGATTTCATTGTTCTTAACTAATCGTGACCGGACAACGAATGACGAATGGGCTACGAGGACGAGCACTTAGCGAGAACCGATATTCGGCGGCGAACCAACAAAGACATCGATTCATTTTGGCTTTGACTTGGAAGTCGGCGCGCACCCAAACTTGTCGTAAAGGTAGCTAATTTGTTATTTTTTGACGTCACCCTATAATTATCTGATTTGACGGATTTTTTTTTTTTTTTTTTTTTTTTTTTTTTTAATCGTTACTTGAATTCCTTGTTTGTATCCCTGCCTGCTAGTAGTAGTAGTCTATGCAGGTTCGCGATTATTGCAAGTCAGGCTTCCGACCAATGTGGATTTACTCCGGTCGGATCATTTCGATTCTCCTTTGGAGTTATCATGCAATGTACCCGATTCGTCGACCGCTTGAAGATGTGGAAATTACTCCGGTCGGATCATTTCGATTCTCCTTTGGAGTTATCATGCAATGTACCCGATTCGTCGACCGCATGATGATTTGAAGATGTGGAAATTACTCCGGTCGGATCATTTCGATTCTCCTTTGGAGTTATCATGCAATGTACCCGATTCGTCGACCGCATGATGATTTGAAGATGTGGAAATTACTCCGGTCGGATCATTTCGATTCTCCTTTGGAGTTATCATGCAATGTACCCGATTCGTCGACCGCATGATGATTTGAAGATGTGCAAATTACTCCGGTCGGATCATTTCGACTCTCCTTTGGAGTTATCATGCAATGTACCCGATTCGTGGACCGCATGATGATTTGAAGATGTGGAAATTACTCCGGTCGGATCATTTCGATTCTCCTTTGGAGTTATCATGCAATGTACCCGATTCGTCGACTGCATGATGATTTGAAGATGTGGAAATTACTCCGGTCGGATCATTTCGATTCTCCTTTGGAGTTATCATGCAATGTACCCGATTCGTCGACCGCATGATGATTTGAAGATGTGGAAATTACTCCGGTCGGATCATTTCGATTCTCCTTTGGAGTTATCATGCAATGTACCCGATTCGTCGACCGCATGATGATTTGAAGTTATTTCAGTTGGATCATTTCGACTCTCCTTGGAGCTATCACTGCACGCAACGTACTCAATTCGTTGACCACAAGAAGATGTGGAGGTGTCATTACGTTTTTTTTTTTTTTTTTTTTTTTTTTTTTTTTTTTTTTTTTTGGCGCAAGAGATAAGAGGTTGCGAGCTACTCCGAGTCATGCGATGTGCCGAACAGTCGACAGGAAGAGCGAGACAGCGAGCTACTCTCTTAGGAAATGTCATTTGTTGACTGCAAGAGGCTGCAAACCACGAAGTGTACTTCACAAGATCAAGACAACATGGTTTAAAGAGACATGATTTTTATTTGGAGGTGTGGCTGTGCTCAAGCTACATGTTCACTCAAGCTGCCTACGTACCTACAAAGCACGAAGTGTACTTTATAAGATCAAGCCAACGTAGTTCATAAAAGGTAAGGACATTTTTTTTTTGTTTTTTGTTTTTTTTTTTTTTTTTTTTTTTTTTTTTTTTTTTTTTTTTTTTTTTTTTTTTTTTTTTTTTTTTTTTTTTTTTTTTTTTTTTTTTTTTTTTTTTTTTTTTTTTGTTTTGTTTTTTGGGTATGCAGTTTGACCTCTTGCTTAGGAGCTTTGGTGTGCAGTTTAAGCTCTTGCTTAGGAGCCGTGGTGTGCAGTTTAAGCTCTTGCTTAGGAGCCGTCATTGTTGAGCCTCAAGAATAGTAGCGCTTCAAGAATTTTCCGTTGATTGGACCGATACGCACACCGTCTTCATCAACAATCTTATAAGCACCATTTGTGTAGACCTCCTGTACCACGTATGGACCATCCCACTTAGAGGTGAATTTACCAACTGGCTTGTGAGAGGTGATGATTGGCCTTCGTACTGCAAGGACGAGGTCTCCTACTTGGAAAGAACGAGGGCGCACCTTTTTGTTGAATGCGCGTGACAACCTCGCTTGATAGCATTGGAGCTTTTGTTGGGCCTCTAATCTTTTTTCATCTAGAGACTCTAACTCTGCTAATCGCAACTTGTCATTCTCATCATCTGTGAGTCCCTCCTGAATAGCAATGCGTAAGGAAGGTATCTGCAACTCCAAAGGCAGCACGGCCTCCACTCCATATACCAATGCATACGGGGTTGCTTGAGTAGGTGTTTTGTATGTGGTACGATATGCCCACAATGCTTCACCAATCCTTTCATGCCAATCTCGCTTTGACTTTGCTACTACTTTTTTCAGCAAGTTGCAAAGGGTCTTGTTGAAGGCTTCAGCCAAACCATTTGCAGGAGCATTGTACATGGATGACTTGTATTGTTTGAACTTGAACTTTTCTCCCAGACTTGTCATCAATTGATTGAAAAATTGTTTCCCATTGTCAGTTGTGATACGTTGCGGTACACCGTATCTGTAGATGATTTGAGTTCTAATGAAGTCCACAACATTTTCCTTCTTCACTTCTCGTAGTGTGATGGCTTCTGCCCATTTTGAGAAGTAGTCAGTGGCAGCGAGGATATACTCGTGTCCATTTGAGGCCTTTGGAGTAAGAGGTCCCACAACATCAAGTCCCCAAGCTTCAAAGGGCCATGAAGAAACAGTAGGATGCAACGGCTCCGGCGGTTGGTGTATGAAGTTTGCGTAGAACTGACAGGGTTCACATTTTTTCGCAAAGTCCATACAATCTTGTACCATGGTTGGCCAATAATACCCCATTCTCTTTACACGATCATGAAGTTTAGGCCCAGATTGATGAGCACCACAAATGCCAGAATGAGCTTCATGCATTGCTTCAGTAGCTTCTTCCTTACTTAGACACCTCAACCATTGGCCTGAGAAAGAACGTCTGTAGAGCGTCCCTTTATAGTGAATAAACTTTGGAGCACGTCGACGTATCTCAACCTTGTGTCTGGGATCATCAGGTAATTTTTGGTGGTCCAAGAAATCAATGATAGGTTGACGCCAATCATCTTCATCAGTTGTGTTGACGCATATCATGTTGGTTGTGTCTACATTTTCTTCTCCTTCAAGCAAAGATACCGCCCAACGGTTGCAGACTGGGACTTGCATAGATTCTTCTGCCCCCAGTGCCAAAGTGGCTGCAAGATTAGCAAGCGCGTCAGCCAACTTATTGGCACTCCTTGGTACATGACCAACATAGATGTCGTCAAGTTGATTCAGCAATTGTAATGCCCGTTGATGGTAGGGAATCAAGTCTTCCTTTTTCACTTCATATTTACCAAGGACTTGGTTGACCACTAACTCTGAGTCTCCGTAGATGTCCATATCCCTGACGCCTATTTCAATCGCCATTTGAAGGCCGAGTAAAAGAGCTTGGTATTCTGCCATATTATTCGTGCACAACTGAGTAAGTGTAAATGCATATGGCATGAGATGATTTTGTGGAGTTACAAACACAACTCCAGCTCCAGCACCATCTTGCCTTGCAGCACCATCAAAGTACATCTGCCATGAAGGTAGAACGTCCACGTAGAAAATTTCTTCTCCTGGGAGGTCATCTGAAATTTCCCACTCTGCTGGCACTGGATGATCAGCAAAGAAGTCGGCGATAGCTTGACCTTTCACAGCCTTTTGAGGCACGAACACCAAGTCATACTGCTTAAGCAACATTGCCCATTTCGCAAGTCTTCCAGACAAGACTGGTCTTGAGAGTATGTATTTGATTGGATCAGCTTTTGAGACCACATGTATGGTATGTGCCTGCATGTAGTGCCTCAACTTCTGGATGGCGAACACCAAAGCAAGACATATCTTCTCTATGGGCGCGTAATTCAACTCGGCTCCAACCAAGGTACGACTCAGGTAGTAGAGTGCTCTCTCCTTGCGGTCTTCAATTTCTTGAGCACACATTGCCCCCAGTGAGCGTTCTTGTGCTGCAACGTAGAGAACAAGTGGCCTTCCTGGAATTGGTGCCCCCAGCACTGGCGCGCTGGCCAAGTATTTCTTGATGCTATCAAAAGCATTTTTGCATTTTTCATCCCATTGAAATAGAGCATCCTTTTTCATGAGATGGCTGAACGGCTGGCAACGCCCGGCTAAGTTAGAGATGAACCTTCGGATGTATGCCAAACGTCCTTGCAATCCGCGCAACTCTTTCAATGTCTTTGGTTCAGGCATTTCGTTGATAGCTTTGATTTTTGTTTGGTCAATTTCAATGCCTCTATGCCTGACCACAAAACCTAAGAACTTCCCAGATGTGACTCCAAATGCGCACTTGAGTGGATTCATCTTGAGTTGGCATTTTCTAAGTCTTTCAAAGACGGTTCGAAGGTCTTTGATATGGTCTTCTCTTTTCTTTGATTTGACAACCACGTCATCAACATAACACTCTATTGTTTTATGCAGTATGTCATCAAAGATCTTTTGCATTGCGCGTTGGTACGTAGCGCCAGCATTCTTCAATCCAAACGGCATGACTGTGTAGCAGAAGATCCCTTTTGGGGTTCGAAAACCTGTTGCTTCTTGATCTTCAGGTGCCATATGTATTTGATTGTAACCAGCAGTACAATCCATGAATGAGAGGGCTTCATGCCCAGTGGTTGCGTCAATCATCAATTCTGTAACCGGCAAAGGGAAGTCATCCTTCGGGCATGCATCATTAAGGTCTCTGAAGTCGACACATATGCGCAGCTGTCCATTCTTCTTTCTGACTGGCACAATGTTTGCTATCCAGGTAGAGTATTTGACTTCTCGAATGAAACCTGCTTCAATGAGTTTATTGACTTCCTTTTCAATTTCAGGTACAAGCTCCGGCCTGAAACGACGTTGAGGTTGCTTTTTGGGACTGGTGCCTTTCTTGATTGCTAGACGATGAACTGCAATTTTTGGGCTGAGTCCAGGCATCTCTTTATAGCTCCAAGCGAAGACATCCTCGTACTCGACCAACAACTTGTAGTACTCCTCTTCTTCTTTTTTAGTCAGCAGAGCACTAATATAAATGGGGCGAGGATCTTCTGTAGTTCCCAAGTTGAGCTCCTTGAGTTCATCCACAGTCGATTGCCCCCCGTCTTCAAGTGTTTCCGGGGCCTCATCGGCCTCAACTTCTTCATTCTCGTCAGGTATCTCTTCTACTGTGACGTGATATGACGACGTTGTAATTTCTAAGTCACTTGACTTCCTTGCATCACAGGGACGTGAAGATGAAGGCAAAAGCTCTTCGGTATTCTTTTGATGACCTGTAAGAACTAGTACGCGCCTCCTTGCTTTGAGTGGCTCATGCTGGATGATATCTACTACTTGCATACGCTTCATGCGAGATGGTATTGCGCTTCTCAAGTCATTGCTTACTCTTACTTCTTCTTCAGTTTGTGTTGCAGAAGTTGAGAGAGGACGACCCTCACTACTATTCCTCTTTAGAGCCCCTAGTCGACTGAAGACTGTTTTTGATGGACCGCCCAAGCGTTCATGTATTGCGCCCTTCTTGTTTATGCGCAACGAAGGTGTTGACACTTTGACCTTACTTTCTCCTTTATTGCCAAGCCTAGCAAACACAGAAATGTGTTTGGTTGAAGCATTTGGTCTCCCTAAATTTGTAAATATAGAAGGACAACACTTCTCTGCAGGTGGATTTATTCGATCGAAGACTGAAGATGGATGCATCTTTTCCTCTCCTTCTTCATTTTCTTCGACCTCTTCTACTGTGATGTGCTGAGAAGATGCAGTAGCCCCTTTTCTACGGGCACCAATCTTCACAGGCGCAGGAGACTCATATCCGAGCCCGGCCCTGGTCACCATGAAGCTCCCATCTTGTTTGAATACTTCATGTTGCGCTTTGTTAAGACCGTACGGCTCAACTTTTATAACTTTGCCAAGAGGAGTCGGATTTGTAAAGTCATATCCAGCCTTTGCCAGTAACTTGTAAGCATTGGAATCAAATATCCCCTTGTTTTCTTCATTTGATGATTGACTGGATGAACAGACGAAACCATTCGGAGGAGGTCTCACAATCTTCGTTTGAGATGAACTTGGTAGGGGTGTGACGACTTTGGCTACCCATTCCTGCTTGAACACCAGACTTGACTTTTTATCCTTAGGCTCTATCTTTGGTGTTAGACACTCTGCAAAAGGACTCTCCCCATCTTTGCGGCGAGACTTCGGGATGTAGCGTAGTACTGGTGGTGTAGTTTTCTGCGTCGTCTCTTGCTTCTTGGGTGACGCAACAGGAGTAGTTGTTTTGCTGGCCTTGTCTACCTCTTTCTTAACATCATTTTCTTTAGCAGGACTTGCAGCTTCATCTTCTTTGATGATGTTCTTTTCCCGCTTACCTCCTTTTCCTGTTGAAGAGATAGTGGTTGGCATGAACTCGCTGGAAGTACCATTCTCTTCAAAGAATTTTGCATCAGCGAAGAAAGAGTCGACCTTAGAGAAGGGTTTGGCGTCTCCGTCTATCTTCCTTTCACCACCACGATAATATTTTAAGCATTGATGGAGGGTTGAGGCGACAACTCCGTTTTCGTGCTTCCAAGGTCGTCCTAGCAATAGTTTGAACGATGTCTTGCCATCCATGACATGGAACAATGTGTCGGAAGAAAGATCACCCATGGTGAGGTTCACGCGGATCATGCCAACTGCGCGCTCCCCATTCAAGTTGAAACCATGAATCATTGTTCGACTACTGGAGAGTTCGTCTATCGTGATCCCTAATTCGTTCATAGTGGCTTTTGGCATGAGATTGACTCCTGAGCCTCCATCTATTAAGATGCGCTTGACCTTTTGCCCCCGGATGTACCCGGACACATAAAGTGGCCTGTTGTGAGGATTGGATCCAAGAAGTAAATCTTCATCTGAAAAACTCAAGGCTGCGTTGCAGGAGACACATCCAGTTGATTGCTCAAGAGGCTCAATTTTTTCTTTCATCTTGCCCGCATACAACTCGGGCTTTTCAAGTCCTTGAATTATCAGCTGACGCTTCTCTTTAGGTAGATGAAAGATTTGCTTCCATCCCATGTTTGTAGGAAGGGTGTCAAGAGCAGCCACTATTTCGTTCTCATCTTCAGAATGCAACTGTTGTGGCAATACCGCATCATCCGGGCCTCCTTCCTCTATCTTCGTTTTATCATCACCACCTTCCGTAGCTGAGACGGTGCACACGGTAACCTTGTTTAAGAAGTCTTGTGGGAAGAATTCTTTTAAGGTGACGGGACTCGGTGTTTCTTGCTCAAGTACATCGATAGGCAAGACATGTGGTTTGGCCACTGTTTTGGGCTTTTTCTTTCCCTTCGTCTTGCGAGGTTTAGTCTTCTTTGATTGTTTTCTTCGACGGTGAGCAGGTTGCGCTATCTGTCTTGTTTGTTTCTTTGACTTCTTGCGCGTTACCAAAGTCCAACCTTCATCGTCATCCTCATGCTTCTTTTCCTTATTCTGAGGAGGTAGTTTTTCTTCCAATGACATTGGAGGTAGTGACGGCAATGACCCTTGGATCTGTAATGCCACAGGCTCAAAACTTCCGAACTGCAACATATACACACACTGTCCTTGTCGTATAATTGGCTCGTCAGGTTGCTCCAAGACTACAGTAGTTTGATTTGTGGTTACTGTGTCATCCAAGTCAAGAATGATCTTCCCTTCCTTGGAGAGCTGCATGATCTTCTCCTTGAGTGTTATACACTTTTCAATAGGGTGACTCACCAGCCTGTGATAACGACAATAGTTGGAATCGTTTGTCTTGTTTGCTTGCTCAGGGCGCTTTGACTCTGGCAATTGTATAACCTTCTTCTCTAAGAGGTCATCGAGCATTCCAGACAAGTCAGAATCTGGGAATGGGTATTTCTTAGCCTGCAACTCTTTCAAAGTAGGCTTGTCCCGTTGGTAGTTGTAAGAGAATGACTCTTTCTTCTCTTCATACTTAGGTTTTGACGATATTTTCACAGGTGCACTGCTGGTTTCGACGACCATTGTTTCCTTTGTCGACGATTTGGAGTTCTTATCAGTTTTCTTGAACTCCCTCTTTTCACTTGGCACCTTAGAAGAACTTGGTCGAGCACTACCATGTTCTTTGATTGTGATCTCCATGTCATGGGCGCGGGTAGCCAGGTCTTTGAAGCTTTTCGGCATGATCCCTTTCAGGATGTAAAGAATGTCCCATTTCATCCCGTTGACGCACATTTCAATCCGACGCTTCACTTAAGCGATCCTTGCATTCCGGACTCGGCCGCACGCCACTGTTGATATAATCGACGATGTGCTCATCTTCCCATTGAGTTGTCTTTGTCAATTCGCTCATCGACGACACGTCCTGGTGTCAGTAGAACCTGTTGAGGAATTCATCCTCCATGTGACCCCAGCTGTCAATTGACTCAGAGTCCAGATCTGTGTACCAGTCGAACGCGATCCCTTTGAGTGAACGAACGAACTGCTTCACCAAACGATCACCTTCTGTTCCAGCATTGTTGCATGTCTCGACGAAGTGGGCGATGTGTTGCTTTGGGTTCCCCTTCCCGTCGAACTGTTGAAATTTTGGAGGCCGATAGCCGATGGCATGCGCAGATGTCAATCCTCTTAGTGTAAGGCTTGATGTAGCGCCCACTACTTGTCGAGCTATCATCCAACTGACACTTGATCGTCTTGGCTATTAACTCCTGCAGCCTTCTCTTGATGAAGTTCTTTGATCTCATTGTTTGGCTTTTCCCTATCCTCGCCAACTTCTCTATCGCTATCAGCATCCTTATCGGTGTCACCATGCTCGCTCTCAGCCTTCCTCTCACGGAGTGCCACCACCTCTTTTTGGAGCTCATCTATTTTCTTGTTCTTTTCTTCATTCTCCTTCACCATCTTTTCAAGGAGATCATTCATTTTCTGCATTCGATCCTCAAGAGTATCGCCACTTATCACCATGACTGAAGCAACGTTAGGAGTTGAGGTTTCTTTCTTCTTTGGCGACGCTTTGGGTTTGCAAGGAGAAGCCTTCTTGTCAACCTTAACACTTCTAGTCTCCTCGCGTGAAGGAGAAGAGGCGGCCAGGAGCGCTGTAGCAGCAGCAGCTATGGAGGCGACAGAGAACTTGCGCGGCCTAGTTGGGACGTGTGCAGAGCGTAGACTGGCAGCAGCAGCATTGACGACAACCTTCTTCGCCATTCTTCTTGTGGAGATGCCAACTGACTGCGTAGCAGGGGAGGTAGCAGCAATGGGGGTACCCTGCAGGATATCTGCGTAGGTCTTCTTGGATGGACTGGAGAAGATGCTTTGCTTAGTAGACATCTTCTTGTTTTGGTAGACTTGAATACAACAGCAGTAGAGATGAGAGGTAGAGATTTTCACGTCGGGTTCACCAAAATTTGTAACGGCAAATTTTGTATCGCAAAATAAATGTAATACAAAATAGGAAACAAATGAATTTTTTTATTATTAATGTCAGAAAGTTTATGTGTACAATCTCTAATGTATCCTCTGATTCTAAATGCCGTAGTAGATCACGTAAACGTTGTCTTTAGTAGAGGCGCGAACGTTGTATTTGAATGACACCTGTAGAGGTTGTATGCACTCTGTAGGAGGTGTCGATTTGTATTCTTGAGAGGGTCACTGCGACTTGTTCTCTCTTGAATGTTGCAGCTTGAATGACACCTGTAGAGGTGTCTTGTAGAGAGAATTTATAGAGCTTTTGTGTCTTCTTCTCTCTAAAACTTGTGATTATGATTTTTTCTATCTCTATATCTCCTCTATGAAATAAATGTGAATAACTCTATTTATAGAGTTTTAATTCCCCTTGGTGGGCTTTTGCATTCACAGGCCCGTTTATGGGTTTACTAGTGAACTTGGCCCAAATTTGATCTTTTCGGATTTAATGATCTGGATAACCCATTTTGTAATCCGAGTTGACCCGTATTTCATTTAATCGGGGCAAATTAATTAAATCGAGCTAAAATTTAGTATTAACTCAAAATAATTGATTTATTTGATTTATTCGGCACATTAATAAATTTTCTGTGCCTACAATAGCATGGACAAAAAATGTTCATAGAGGTAAACTATGTTGAACATATGAGATTATAATTTTACAAGTCAAATTCAGTGTTGATGAAATTTCATTTCAAGTTATAAGGTGATAACCAGCAGAGTCGAGCACGAGTTTAATTAGTTTTACTCGGTTTGCGCTCATGAATCAAGAGTCGAGTTCGAGCCGATCTCGAACTCACCCAAGAAAAATTGAGTTAATTACCATGCTCATCAGAAGCTTTAACCCGAGCTTTAGCTCAACCCGGCCTATATATAATTGTTAAATTATCGATTTTTTACTTTTTGATATTTTTAATAATAGACGTGGTAATTATATATACAATTACTAGTTTAGGACCCGTGCAAAGTTGCACGGGCGTGTATAGATTATATATTTAAAATTTTTCGTAAATTCTTAGATTTACAACATTGTTTTGGTTTCTTATTTGAGGTAATTGATTTCCCATATGTTACATGGAAGTTATATACTTGACAGTTACAATTACAAATACAATACTTCTATAACAGTATAATCTACATATTTAAATTATAGTATTATTTTTTTTTTCAAAATAACATTAGTATTAAGAGAGTATTAATTGTAAAAACATAATTATACTCTTATTGTATATTATGCTTACACCCGTCGTATCTCATATCTTTGATTAGAGCATGCATATGCCGACATGTTTACACCTAGCCTATGTTAAAACATGTTAATAATTTCAAAAATCGGCAAATTTTACCATATAGAATAATTTTTGAAATGTTTGCACAAAAATTAAAATTGAAATGAGGACAAAATAAAAAGTAGAATTACGAACTAAGTCAAAACAATATCAGTTAACGTATACACTTGAAAATATGGCATAAAAAGAAAGAACGCTTATGAGTTACACATTATGATATCTCTATAATTATTTTCTATTTGATATACTGTACTAAACAGTATATGTAAATGATCATAGTAAAACCTTTCTGAGCTTTTGAAATTATTTTACGACCCGTTAATCGCGAAACATATTTGGTCTCTATGTCCCATAACATTACTCGTGTCTCATATCTTTTGATGTACACATTCAAAAGTTATAAACTAAGTTGAATTTATTTTTTAGTTTCAAGGTATTCAATATTTGACTGGTAGAAATTGGTACAAAATCAATTTAAAAATTAATTTGAGGTCCATTTTTGTTAACATGGTGGGCTCATTTCATAGTAATATTAGTCATGTATGAGTTGGTAGATATAAATTTGATGATCATTGTGGGCCATTTGATTATTGGGTTAATGAATTTTGGTAAAATTGTGTTTAGTATGAGGTGAGTATTTAAGCGGAAAATTAAAAAAAGATATTTATGGTTTGTGTTTTATTATTTATAAGAAATAAGAAATTGATCACTTTTATCAATGTAACTAAAATATAGACTGCTAAAAGTGACCAATTTATAAGAAATAGTGAACATTATGTGTAAAAATGATGTTTTTTTTAAGTAGTCACTGCTAGTAACAAAATCGTGGTAACTTTTACTATCAAAACCTAAATTTTTACCATAAAATGATCATTTTTATGTGGTCTCACCATATCAGGGTATCATATCATAGTATAATTCGTGCTTGAGAATTAGGCCATTGAAACTCTAGAGTGTAAACCCTTTTAATCCTTTATTAATGTTTAAACAATGTCAACCTACTCATAATCAAATTTCATTCGTATAAATTGCAATAACTAATAAATTTTTTTGAGGGAAATTGGAGATAATCTCTAAAGAAGTATTGATATAACATTGTAATCATTTATCGTTTTCATGACCATTATATAATTATATTGTTAATCATGACTTGAAACAACTCTTTAACTTTGTATATATTCTTATAATAAGTGTACTCATTTTATTTTTAACCATGTTTTCATCTATTTTATTGCCCGTGGTATTGTTTTGTATTATAATTATAAAATAAGCTCATAATAAATTTATTATGAGACCTTCTCTAAAGACATTTACCCAATGCTTCTCAAATTCAATTTGTTAGTTGTTAGATTATTCAATTTACTCGTGCAAAGAAAGGGGAGATGCTATAATAACATGATAATCGAAGATCGGCAACAAAACATTAAGTTCATAGTAAAAAAAATTAATCAAGATACTATGGCAATTGTTATTGTTTTATTAATTAGTATAGATAATTAAATTGAAAATTATGAACACTTTAACATGACTGGCCACTTTAACAAATAGCTATTCACATCGGTTTAAAAATGTAAAAGGAATGATTTTGAGACTAACAATTATCTAAATTGCATGATTAAACAATATTGTCTAATCGAGTAAAAATATGATGCTTACAAAATTTAAATTCATGCCATCAAACAATTGTATATCCTATATAGGATTTGAAAATTATTTAAAAAAAATAGAAAATTCTAAAACTAATTATGATATTATGGAGACCTTAAAATATAGAGAAGTTAGTAAAAACAACAATAAAATATGGTGGTATAAATTTTATGTTAACAACGTAAAATAAATTTTATATATTGGGCTATTTAGTTAGTGGGCCTATTTTTAAGGAATCCTAAAATCTATGTTAAATGTGGAGTGAAGTTTTGGAGGGAAAAAAAATATGTTATGGTTGTTGTTTTATTATTTTATATAGATTAGACACGTTAAGTTAAAACATTTAATATGATTATAAAAAGATGTAGTCATGATAAATATCTTTATATATAAAAAAAGATCAAGATCACACAACCGCTTGCGAGCTGTTCGAGAGGAACCAAACTTAGCTTGACTTGACTTTAAACTATCAAGCAAAACACGAGTTCGAACCAAAATTGTACGAGTGAAGCGTTACCCGAGTCGATATGTATTGGTTCATATAATAACTAGGGAGTATAATGATTAAATATATAACCTCTTAAAATTGTATGACTAAATAATAAAAGTAATTATGTTAGTAGTGAAAATAATTCTACTAACATTGGATATAATAATATGTTAGTAATCACTCATTTGATAGTCAAAATAACTATATTAGCAAGGGCAGTAGTGAAAGTAATAGAAGCAACATCGGAAGTAGTGAAAATATCAATATTCATGCGGCAGTAATGAAAGTAACAATAATTACGACAGTAGTAGTGAATGTAGCCGTAGTAATAATGAATGTAATAAAAGTAACAATACTAACAACAAAATAAAACATATATGACTAATTAGCTAACTAATCGATTTAAGTAAAATATTAATAGCGGAAGTAGTGAATTTGTCGTCTCATACTATAATTTATTTCATCGTACTTTTAAGATATATGATAAAAAAATATATTAAAGATATATTTATGAGTTATGGAACTTTAAATTAGTTTTATTTAATTGAAAATAAACTAGTGTAGATCCCGCGCAAATGCGCTGTAAATATAGGCCTTTTAATTTTTATTATATTGCTTATAGATTTTCGATTTATAGCTCATGATTTTTTATAAAAAATAATTAATCTTACATTTAATCAAGAGAATTGAGTAGTTCCATGAAATGAGTTTTTATGGAAATATTTTAAATATCTCAAATTATTTTAATAAATTATTTTTTTGTCACGAAGTTAATAATATGAGATATAGTTTATATGTATAGATTATAGTTTTATACCAATTTTATTTTATTTATGTTCAAATATTATATTTTTAAGTTTAATGATGAAAACAATATTTTAAATGGAAAATTAGTTTACTAAATGAAAATCTAATTTGTTTTTATATATATAAGGTTGAACACTTTGGACGGAAAATTTTAGAAAAGTTTTATTCTCTTAGTATATAGGAGGATTTTAATGATAAACAGAGGTAGTGCGGGCGTAGCCGGACACCAGTACTACTCATAAAAACCAACCTTTCTAATATAAAAAAATAAACAAATGAATAAAACACCCTAAAATAAAATAAAATCAGTTAGTCTTGCTTGTGACGGGCTAATCCAGTCACAAGCTTGTGACCTCTCACAAGAAGGGAGAGGGGACAAGGTGGGGGGCACCCCCTATGTGCTTCATCACTCGCCTCTCAATGGGTATTTTGTAAGAGAAAACGGTATCCGTCACAAGTTTGTAATGAATATGGTCCGTCTTCAATGAGATTTTGTGAAATAAAATAGGTAAACAAATGACGGAACACTAGACAAAGACAAATTGGCGGGCATTTAGTAGAAATTCAAACTATTTGGCAAATTCTAATTATTTTCAACCTTTTTCATTTTGGTTCGCTATCCCTTTCTCCCTCTAGCTCTCTTCTCTCATTTCTCAACATTTATTATTTATTTTCGCCTAAAAAATTAGCCGTCGGTGACTCCATTTTATTTTCCGTTTTTCCCCTCTTCAAGGTTTCTTCTTTAAACCCTTTACCTCTTTTTCTCTTACTAATTCAATTCAAATTAAATTAGGGTTAGGGTTAGGGTTACGGTTCCAATTGCTTGCATTTCCCTTAGTTTTATGTTTATTGAACTTTCTTTAATTTTGTTTTTTGCAATTGATTACTCATTGTAGCTGTTTTGGTTGTTTTTACTTGTTGGGCAGCATTTAATTTGGTTTTTTAGGGTTTTTTCTGGGCATTAATTGAACTTTGAAAGAAAAAATTGGGCTTTTCTGCTTTTTCATGATTAATTTCACTTCTGCTTCAGTTACTGGGTGTGTTTATTCACAATGATTGAATCTTTACTGTGTAATTGTAATTTTGACTTATCATTTCTTTGTAATTTGTTTAATAAGTAAATAGTTAGACATTTATGTTGTTTTGTTGAATTTTTTCCCATTTATTATGAAGTAATTTGTGTTAAATATCTTGATTGTTCATGGGGTTATAGCTTTATAAGTTAATTTACATTTTTTTTGCATTTCTTTAGCTGCTTTCATTAAAAAAGCTGGAATCTCTGCTATGGTTTTGTCTTTTACGGTTTTCGGGTAGGTTTTTTGATCGAATTTCTGTAAGAATTACTCTCTCCGTTTTGTCATTTAAGGTTTTGGTGTAGGTTTTTTGATCGAATCTCTGTAAGAATTATTCCCTTTGTATCAGTCATTTGTTTACTTTTCTTATTCTATTCTATGTGACTAATGTGAGGGGTATTTTAGTCAAAGGTGAACAAATGATTAGATAGAGGGAGTAAGTGATTTTGTTTAGAGGAGAATCAGAGATTTTTGGGGTTTATTAAGAGGAGACTATTGTAAAATCTCAGCAACAACAACATTACCCTAGTGCCTTAATGGCTCCCGCAAATTGCGGGGTAAGGTGGGGTCGGATGTACGCAGCCTTACCCTTGTGTTAGCAACACAAAGAGGCTGTTGTAAAATCTCAACCGTTTGCTTAAATTGGTTGTAGGGGTCGTTTGAATGTTTGTTTATGGGTTTCAAGGATCTGTTCTTTTGGTTACATTTTCTGCTATCTTTATAAGCTGAATACATTCATAAAGATTGAATCTTCGCTATGATTTTGTCATTTCAGGTACTTGAGAAGGTTATATTTATTCAGTTTTGGTAATTTATCGTCGAGGATGAGTAATTATTGAGGTTTATAAAAAGTATAAGTTTGTATCATTTGGATAAAGAAGGTGACACAATGGGTAAGGTATCTGCTAAACAAAAGGAATCAAAAACTCCTAAACAAAGAAGACGAACTCGGGGTTCTATCAAAAACAAGTACTTGAGACCCGGTGAACTGGCTCAACTTCGATACACCAAGTCTGCTACTACAAAGGGTTGCACCGATTTAGGAAAGAAAAGGGTTGCATTATCCGACTTGAAAAAGGTCGATGATACTGATTTGGTGGTTGATCGGGAAGTTATCCCTCTTCCGGAAAGCCAGTTGATGGTGTCACCAAAGAGGTTTATGTTTTCTATGACGTCACCACTTAAATTAGTAAAGCAATATAGTTTACCCAATACTCCAAAGACTCCTCGTGTTGAAGACTATGAATCTGAGTCGAGGCTGGAGTCTCTTCCCATGGATTTATTGGTACATATTGCTTAAATAATTTCTCCTTATTGCCTTTGTCATGCATGTGATGCTTATGTTATGTAATTAGATGTTTCTACTTCCGTGAGTATGGTTATGGGAATATTCCATAGCACTAATATATGATTCTTAGAAATATTAAAATGGGGACAGATGCGAACCTTGGTGCACAAAAGTGTGAGTTTTCATTATTTGTTTTAGATGTAATAATTTACTACTAACATGGTCAATATTGTCCGAAATCAAGATAGTTTGTTATCTAGGGTCCAAATTGTTGGCTGAAATAATTTGACCCGAGCAGACACATCCTTCAGTACCTTCACCTAGTATTGGTCTTTTGAATACAGTGTATTTTGCTTATATACGATTTCTTCTATGTTTTCTATATTCTTCACCTAGAATTGGTCTCTCAAATACAATGTCTCATGTGCAGGTTTTAGTTTTTGTATGTTTTCTATGTTATTTTGAGTTTTTGACCTATTGTTTTTTTTGTAAAACAGTTTCGTCCTCTATGCTTTTTCCAGTTGCAATCTTGAGTCGTGACTCATATGAATATTTTTAAAAATGTAGGTGAAGATCATTTGCCATTTGCACCATGATCAACTAAGGACTGTTTTCCATGTGTCTCAAACAGTCCGAATGGCTGTGAGTTCTATCTATTTCTTTCTCTAGCCACTTTCTTCTAGTTTAAGTTTTAAAAAGTTCTCTTTTTTGAAATAGACAGGCAACTTGACAGTTTATTTGTGTTGTGGGCAGGTCATTCACGCAAGGCAGTCTCACTTTAATTATACCACCCCTGATCGATCCCGCCAGGAGATTCTGCAGATGATGACTCCAGTTGCAACTCAACATTGGCCATTTCTTTGGTATGAATTTTAACTGTTTAGTCCCTCCGTCCTGTTCTTTTGTTTACCTTTGATTAAAATACCCCTCGCAATGAATATAAAAGGTAAACAAATAACTAAGACAGATATAGTACTTATATTACTGCAAAACCATAACATGACCCATTGTCTCAAGGGATCCTGTAATTGGAGGTGTAAGTGGGTTTGATTTATCTAGCCTTGCTCACGAGTTAACAACTGTACAACATATGATTCATAATGATATTTTTTCAAAAATTGGATCAAATTACTACTAATTCGTTATAAACTGAAGCTCAACCAGTTTTGAACATTTTGCTAATACTCTGTATCTGTATTTTATGGGTTGCTGTCTCTGCACGATTCAAATTAGTCTAGGTTCGAGCCAGGTAAGACCACAAGGTGCAAGGGCAGCAAAGCTGTCTCCTCTGAGTTTAAACAATGTTACCTTCCCAAAGAATCTAACACGAGACCTGTAGCAGAGCCTAGTGATATTTTGCTTTATCTCATAATTGATTCATGGACTTTAATCCTAGAGTTTGATGATGCAGCAAGGGAGAGAGCAGGGGGTTTCGAATGCCAACCCCACATACCCCTAAAGCACCAAGGCATGGTCCTCGCCCACCTTCTAGGTTGAAGTATACAGAGACGAGGCAGGTTGCTGCTGCTTTGTTTCAGGAATCCTCTGTTCCTTCAAGGTGCGTGGTTCCGTCTGTCCTTTCAAAACCCTTGTGCAAAAACCGAGTTCTGTTCTATGAAGATGAGTTATGTCAAGCTGTTGCTCAAAATAAGCTTCGTTGATTTTAATTATCAATGATTCCGGAGAGTGCTACTAGCTCATTTTAGTGCCTGTACAGTTTGTTTTACATACTCTAGGTTTTCATTGTGCATTACTTTCAATCGTCGTAGGTTGCTTGAGCTTGCAGTTTTGTAGTCCAGAAAAACGTAGTTAGGGTTTATTATAGAATAATGATGATTTCGGCTTGGCTGTCTGTACATAGCTATCGATATTATACATGGATTAATTTATACGCGGACTACAGTTTGCAGAAAGGTCATTACTTTTGTGAAAGACTGGTTGGAACCCCATCTTTTGGTATTGTGTGAGATTTTAATTGACGGATTCATCTGCATTGTAATCTTTTTACTCGAGTACACATATAAAATATGAATTCATCATATGAACAGAATAATTTTTGATGTGTGAACAGAATAACTATCCCAGAAAATGTATTTGGAAGCGTCTTTGCAGGTACCAAGACTGTACTTCATTATACAGAAATATCACTTCGAAGTTTCCTGTACCAGAGCATCCCTATCTGCAACTTCAAACCCTGATAACAAACTTAATCTTGTCATGTATACAAGGTAAGACGACTAAACAATATTATGCTAGTGCATCAAACATTCTTGTCTATGGCAGATTGGCAGGATAGTGAGGTTGTATGCATCCTCCCATGTTGGTACTGCTGACCAACACTGCTTCACAATATAAGAAGCGCATATATAAATGCTACTTCGTGTCTTATAGTCCTATATAGACATATAGTAAAGGTTAAATCAAGGGGAATACCTGCTTGAGAAGGGTTAGTTATGAGATCAAGTATAGGGCCGTAAAGATCAAGGTATGCAGCATTTAATCCTTCGAGTTTTTGATTGAGGGACCGTAACTCAGAACTCAACTTAGTGGTTTTCCTCCTATGCACATTCTCTTGAAGGACCAGCATATAACGTTCTCTCCAATGGAATACAACCGCTTGGTGGTGCACTTGTCACTCCTATCCTTCTCTCTCCTAGATTATGTAATTCCTCAGGTTTTCCAAATTTGATTACAGTAACATTTATTCTTCAATTTTCGCATAGTAAAGGGTTTTCAAAGTTTTCAGCCAACTGTCAAGAATAAATATGTAACATTATACCCTTCAATTTGAGCCATTCCATAGGTCGTACCGGACTATATTTCTTTTCTCCCGATTTTTTTACCACGTATCCGAGATCTTTTAAGAAGTTACCATATTTGATTTTAACCCCAAAAAAAGTATCAATCCCTTTTTCACAATTATCCGAGTTTGGGCTCATGTTGGTTTATAGAATATCGGCAGTCTCAAATTTCCCCAGTTGGTAATCAAATTTTGTGTCTCCGCTTTATCTGCCTCGAGGGACCTTCTGTGAGATTTCAGGTGAATTTTGTTCCGGGACCCTGGAATCCCGAAAACCGTGTCCCCGGTTGGTCTTCAAAATTTGTGTGTCCGCTTTATACACTACAATGCCCCGGTTGGTCTTCAAAATTTGTGAAATCGTTTAATCTGACCCCAGGGACTTTCCATGAGACTTTCCGTGAGATTTCCACTGAATTTTATTCCAGGAACTAGAATCTCGAAAACTGTGTATTATATACACTTCAATTTGAGCCGTTCGAGAAGTCGTACCAGACCCTCTTTCTTTTTCTACTGGTTTTTCAATCACGCGTCCGAGCTCATTTCAGAAATTAACCAATTCGATTTCAGCCTCAAATAACGAGCATTAATACTTTTTTCACGATTATCCGAGGTTCGACGAATGCTGGTTTATGGCATATTGGCACCCCCAAATGTCTTCCGTTGATACTCAAATTTTGCGTGACCGCTTTATCTGACTCGAGGAACTTTCTATGTGATTTCCGGAAAATTTTGTTCCGGGACCTCGGAATCCCGAAAAACCGTGTATTATACACTTCAATTTGAGCCGTTCGGGAGGTCGTACCGGACCCTGTTTCTCTTTCTCCCAGTTTTTCAATCATGCGTCCGAGCTCATTTCAAGAATCAACCTATTCGATTTCAGCCTCAAATAACGAACATTAATACATTTTTCACGATTATCCGAGGTTCGACGAATGCTGGTTTATGGCATACCGGCACCCCCAAATGTTTTCCGTTGGTACTCAAATTTTTTGTGGCCGCTTTATCTGACCCGAGGAACTTTCTATGTGATTTCTGGAGAATTTTGTTCCAGGACCCTGGAATCCCGAAAAACCGTGTATTATACACTTCAATTTAGGCCGTTCGGGTGGTCGTATCGGAACCCGTTTCTTTTTCTTCCGGTTTTTTAATCACGCGTCCGAGTTCATTTCAGGAATTAACCTATTCGATTTCAGCCTCAAATAACGAGTATTAATACATTTTTCCCAATTATCCGAGGTTGGACGAATGTTGGTTTATGGCATACCGGCACCCCCAAATGTCTTCAGTTGGTACTCAAATTTTGCGTGGCCGCCTTATCTGACCCGATGAACTTTCTATGTGATTTCCGGAGAATTTTGTTCCCGGACCCCCGAATCCTGAAAAACCGTGAATTATACACTTCAATTTGAACCGTTCGGGAGGTCGTACCGGACCCTGTTTCTTTTTCTCCCGGTTTTTCAATCACGCGTCCGAGCTCATTTCAGAAATTAACCTATTCGATTTCAGCCTCAAATAACGAGCATTAATACATTTTTCACGATTATCCGAGGTTTGACGAATGCTGGTTTATGGCATATCGGCACCCCAAATGTCTTCCGTTGGTACTCAAATTTTGCGTGGCCGCTTTATCTGACTCGAGGTACTTTCTATGTGATTTCCGGAGAATTTTGTTCTGGGACCTGGAATCCCGAAAAAACGTGTATTATACATTTTTCACGATAATCCGAGTTTCGGCGAATGCTGGTTTGTGGCACACCGGCACCACCAAATGTCTTCCGCTGGTGCTCAAACATTGCGTGGCCGCTTTATCTGACCCGAGGAACTTTCTATATGATTTCCGGAAAATTTTGTTCCGGGACCCCGGAATCCTGAAAAACCGTGTATTATACACTTCAATTTCAGCCGTTCGAAAAGTCGTAACGGACCTGTTTCTTTTTCTCCTGTTTTTCAATCACGCGTCGAGCTCATTTGGGAATCAACCCGTTCGATTTGGGAATCAACCTTTGTTCGATTTCGGCCTCAAATAACGAGCTTTAACACATTTTCACGATAATCAGAGTTTTGCGAATCTTTGGTTTATGGCACACCGGCAGCCCCCAAATGTCTTCCGTTGGTGCTCAAACTTTGCGTGGCCGCTTTATCGACCCGAGGAACTTTCTATGTGATTTCTGGAGAATTTTATTAGGGACTAGGAATCCCGAAAAACCGTGTATTATACACTTCAATTTGTTAGTTCGGAAGGTAAATAGGACCTGTTTCTTCTTCTCTCTTTTTCAATCACGTGTCCGAGCTCATTTCAGGAATCAACTTGTTCGATTTCAGGAATCAACCTGTTCGATTTCAGGAATCAATTTGTTCGATTTCATGAATCAACCTATTCGATTTCACCTCAAATAACGAGCTTTAACACATTTTCACGATAATCCAAGTTTCGGCGAATCTTTGGTTTGTAGGCACACCGGCACCCCAAATGTCTTCCGTTGGTGCTCAAACTTTGCTTCGCCGCTTTATCGACCGAGGAACTTTCGATGTGATTTTCGGAGAATTTTGTTTAGGGACCGGAATCCGAAAAATCGTGTATTATACACTTCAATTTCGGCCGTTCAAGGTCGCACTTAGGACCCTGTTTCTTTTTCTCCTGTTTTTCAATCACGCGTCCGAGCTCATTTCAGGAATCAACCCGTTCGATTTGGGAATCAACTGTTCGATTGAGGTCTCAAATAACGAGCTTTAACACATTTTCACGACATAATCCGAGTTTCGGCGAATCTTTGGTTTGTGGCACACCGGCACCCCAAATGTCTTCCATTGGTGCTCAAACTTTGCGTGGCCGCTTTATCTAACCCGAGGAACTTTCTATGTGATTTTCGGAGAATTTTGTTAGGGACCCGGAATCCAGAAAAACCGTGTATTATACACTTCAATTTTGGTAGTTCGGAAGGTAAATGCAGGACCTGTTTCTTTTTCTCCTGTTTTTCAATCACGCGTCCGAGCTCATTTCAGGAATCAACTGTTCGATTTCAGAATCAACTTTGTTCGATTTCGGCCTCAAATAACGCGCTTTAACACATTTTTCACGATAATCCGAGTTTCGGCGAATGCTGGTTTGTGGCACACCGGCACCCCCAAATGTCTTCCGTTGGTGTTCAAACTTTGCGTGGCCGGTTTCTCTAACCCGAGGAAATTTCTATGTGATTTTCGGAGAATTTTGTTCCGGAATCCCGAAAGACCGTGTATTATACACTTCAATTTCAGCCGTTCGGAAGGTCGTAGCGGACCCTGTTTCTTTTTCTCCCAGTTTTTCAATCACGCGTCCGAGCTCATTTCAGGAATCAACCTGTTCGATTTCAGGAATCAACTTTGATTCGATTTGACCTCAAATAACGAGCTTTAACACATTTTTCACGATAATTCGAGTTTCGGCGAATGCTGGTTTGTGGCACACCGGCACCCCCAAATGTCTTCCGTTGGTGCTCAAACTTTGCGTGGCCGCTTTATCTAACCCGAGGAACTTTCTATGTGATTTTCGGAGAATTTTGTTCCGGGACCCCGGAATCCCGAAAAACCGTGTATTTATACACTTCAATTTCAGCCGTTCGGAAGGTCGTACCGGACCCTGTTTGTTTTTCTCCCTGTTTTTCAATCGCGCGTCCTAGCTTATTTCAGGAATTAAACTGTTCTATTTCAGCCTCAAATAACGAGCTTTAAGACATTTTTCACGATAATCCGAGTTTCGGCGAATGCTGGTTTGTGGCACACCGGCACCCCCAAATGTCTTTCGTTGGTGCTCAAACTTTGCGTGGCCGCTTTATCTGACCCGAGGAAATTTCTATGTGATTTCCGGAGAATTTTGTTCCGGGACCCCGGAATCCCGAAAAAACGTGTATTAGACACTACAATTTCAGCCGTTCGGAAAGTCATAACGGACCCTGTTTCTTTTTCTCCCTGTTTTTCAATCACGCATCCGAGATTATTTCAGGAATCAACCCGTTCGATTTCAGGAAACAACCTGTTCGATTTCAGCCTCAAATAACGAGCTTTAACACATTTTCACGATAATCCGAGTTTCGGCGAATGCTGGTTTGTGGCACACCGGCACCCCCAAATGTCTTCCGTTGGTGCTCAAACTTTGCGTGGCCGCTTCATCTAACCCGAGGAACTTTCTATGTGATTTTCGGAGAATTTTGTTCCGGGACCCAGGAATCCCGAAAAACCGTGTATTATAGACTTCAATTTCAGCCGTTCGGAAGGTCGTACCGGACCCTGTTTCTTTTCCTCCCTGTTTTTCAATCACGCGTCCGAGCTCATTTCAGGAATTAACCTGTTCGATTTCAGGAATCAACCTGTTCGCTTTCAGCCTCAAATAACGAGCTTTAACACATTTTTCACGATAATCCGAGTTTCGGCGAATGCTGTTTTGTGGCACACCGGCACCCCCAAATGTATTCCGTTGGTGCTCAAACTTTGCGTGGCCACTTTATCTGACCCGAGGAACTTTCTTTGTGATTTCCGGAGAATTTTGTTCAGGGACCCCGAAATCCCGAAAAACCGTGTATTACACTTCAATTTCAGCCGTTCGGAAGGTCGTACCGGACCCTGTTTCTTTTTCTCCCTGTTTTTCAATAACGCGTCCGAGCTCATTTCAGGAATCAACCTGTTCGATATCAGGAATCAACCTGTTCGATTTCAGTCTCAAATAACGAGCTTTAACACATTTTTCACGATAATCAGGAGTTTGGCGAATCTTTGGTTTTGGCACCGGCACCCCCAAATGTCTTCCGTTGGTGCTCAAACTTTGCGTGGCCGCTTTATCTAACCCGAGGAACTTTCTATGTGATTTTCGGAGAATTTTGTTCCGGAATCCCGAAAAACCGTGTATTATACACTTCAATTTCGGCCCGTTCGGAAGGTCGTCTAGGACCTGTTTGTTTTTTCTCCTGTTTTTCAATCACGCGTCCGAGCTCATTTCAGGAATCAACCTTTTCGATTTCGAGGAATCAACTGTTCGATTTCGACCTCAAATAACGAGCTTTAACACATTTTTCACGATAATCCGAGTTTCGGGGAATCTTTGGTTTGTGGCACACCGGCACCCCCAAATGTCTTCCGTTGGTGCTCAAACTTTGCGTGGCGGTTTATCTGACCCGAGGAACTTTCTATGTGATTTCCGGAGAATTTTGTTCGGGACCCCGGAATCCCGAAAAACCGTGTATTATACACTTCAATTTCAGCCGTTAAGAAGGTCGTAGCGGACCCTGTTTCTTTTTCTCCCAGTTTTTCAATTACGCGTCCGAGCTCATTTCAGGAATCAACCCGTTCGATTTCAGGAATCAACCTGTTCGATTTCAGCCTCAAATAACGAGCTTTAACACATTTTTCACGATAATCCGAGTTTGGCGAATTCTCAGTTTGTGCGGACCGGCACCCCCAAATGTCTTCCGTTGGTGCTCAAACTTTGCGTGGCCGCTTTATCTAACCCGAGGAACTTTCTATGTGATTTTCGGAGAATTTTGTTTCGGGACCCCGGAATCCCGAAAAACCGTGTATTTATACACTTCAATTTCAGCCGTTCGGAAGGTCGTACCGGACCCTGTTTGTTTTTCTCCCTGTTTTTCAATCACGCGTCCTAGCTCATTTCAGGAATCAAACTGTTCGATTTCAGCCTCAAATAACGAGCTTTAAGACATTTTTTCACGATAATCCGAGTTTCGGCGAATGCTGGTTTGTGGCACACCGGCACCCCCAAATGTCTTCCGTTGGTGCTCAAACTTTGCGTGGCCGCTTTATCTGACCCGAGGAAATTTCTATGTGATTTCCGGAGAATTTTGTTCCGGGACCCCGGAATCCCGAAAAAACGTGTATTAGACACTTCAATTTCAGCCGTTCGGAAAGTCGTAACGGACCCTGTTTCTTTTTCTCCCTGTTTTTCAATCACGCATCCGAGCTCATTTCAGGAATCAACCCGTTCGATTTCAGGAAACAACCTGTTCGATTTCAGCCTCAAATAACAAGCTTTAACACATTTTTCACGATAATCCGAGTTTCGGCGAATCTTTGGTTTTGGCACATCGGCACCCCAAATGTCTTCCGTTGGTGCTCAAACTTTGCGTGGCCGCTTTATCTAACCCGAGGAACTTTCTATGTGATTTTCGGAGAATTTTGTTTGGGACCGGGAATCCCGAAAAACCGTGTATTATACACTTCAATTTCGGCCGTTCGGAAGGTAAATTGCGGACCTGTTTGTTTTTCTCCTGTTTTTCAATCACGCGTCCTAGCTCATTTCAGGAATCAAAATGTTCGATTTGACCTCAAATAACGAGCTTTAACACATTTTCACGATAATCCGAGTTTCGGCGAATCTTTGGTTTTGTACACTGCAGCACCCCAAATGTCTTCCGTTGGTGGTCAAAATTTGCTTCGCCGCTTTATCGACTGAGGAACTTTCTATGTGATTTCGGAGAATTTTGTTCGGTACCGGAATCCCCAAAACCGTGTATTATACACTTCAATTTGTAGTTCGGAAGGTAAATGCAGGATCTGTTTGTTTTTCTCCTGTTTTTCAATCACGCGTCCTAGCTCATTTCAGGAATCAAACTGTTCGATTTCGGGAATCAACTTGTTCGATTTGCCTCATATAACGAGTTTTAACACATTTTCACGATAATCAGAGTTTGGGCTAATCTTTGGTTTTGGCACACCGGCACCCCCAAATGTCTTCCGTTGGTGCTCAAACTTTGTTTCGCCGCTTTATCTGACCCGAGGAACATTCTCGTGATTTCGGAGAATTTTGTTCAGGGACCACGGAATCCCGAAAAACCGTGTATTATAGACTTCAATTTTGCCCGTTCGGAAGGTCGTGCGGACCCTGTTTCTTTTTCTCCTGTTTTTCAATCACGCGTCCGAGCTCATTTCAGGAATCAACTTGTTCGATTTCGAGGAATCAACTTTGTTCGATTTGACCTCAAATAACGAGCTTTAACAAATTTTCACGATAATCGAGTTTCGACGAATCTTTGGTTTGTGGCACACCAGCACCCCCAAATGTCTTCCGTTGGTGCTCAAACTTTGCGTGGCCGCTTTATCTGACCTGAGTAACTTTCTATGTGATTTCCGGAGAATTTTGTTCCGGGACCCCGGAATCCCGAAAAACCGTGTATTATACACTTCAATTTCAGCCGTTCGGAAGGTCGTACCGGACCGTGTTTGTTTTTCTCTCTGTTTTTCAATCACGCGTCCTAGCTCATTTTAGGAATCAAACTGTTCGATTTCAGGAATCAACTTGTTCGATTTCAGCCTCAAATAACGAGCTTTAACACATTTTTCACGATAATCCGAGTTTCGACGAATCTTTGGTTTGTGAAACACGGCACCCCCAAATGTCTTCCGTTGGTGCTCAAACTTTGCGAGGCCGCTTTATCGACCCGGGAAATTTTTATGTGATTTCCAGGAGAATTTTGTTCGGGGACCGGAATCCGAAAAAACGTGTATTATACACTTCAATTTCGGTAGTTCGGAAGGTCGTATCAGGACCTGTTTCTTTTTCTCCTGTTTTTCAATCACGAGTCCGAGCTCATTTCGGGAATCAACCTGTTCGATTTCAGGAATCAACCCGTTCGATTTAGGAATCAACTTTGTTCGATTTCGACCTCAAATAACTAGCTTTAACACATTTTTAACGATAATCAGGAGTTTCGGCGAATCTTTGGTTTGTGGCACACCGGCACCCCCAAATGTCTTCCGTTGGTGCTCAAACTTTGCGCGGCCGCTTTATCTGACCCGAGGAACTTTTTATGTGATTTAGGAGAATTTTGTTCGGGACCGGAATCCCGAAAAAACGTGTATTATACACTTCAATTTCAGCCGTTCGGAAGGTCGTACCGGACCCTGTTTCTTTTTCTCCCTGTTTTTCAATCACGAGTCCGAGCTCATTTCAGGAATCAACCCGTTCGATTTCGGGGAATCAACCTTTGTTCGATTTCGACCTCAAATAACGAGGTTTAACACATTTTCACGATAATCAGGAGTTTCGGCGAATCTTTGGTTTGTGGCACACCGGCACCTCAAATGTCTTCCGTTGGTGCTCAAACTTTGCGTGGCCGCTTTATCTGACCCGAGGAACTTTCTATGTTATTTAGGAGAATTTTGTTAAAGGGACCGGAATCCGAAAAACCGTGTATTAATACACTTCAATTTGACCCGTTCGGAAAGTCGTCGGGCCCTGTTTCTTTTTTCTCCTGTTTTTCAATCACGAGTCCGAGCTCATTTCAGGAATCAACCTGTTCGATTTCAGGAATCAAACATTCGATTTAAACCTCAAATAACGAGTTTTAACACATTTTTCACGATAATCCGAGTTTCGGCGAATGCTGGTTTGTGGCACACCGGCACCGTCAAATGTTTTCCGTTGGTGCTCAAACTTTGCGAGGCCGCTTTATCTAACCCGGGGAACTTTCTATGTGATTTCCGGAGAATTTTGCTCGGGACCGGAATCCAGAAAAACCGTGTATTATACACTTCAATTTATTAGTTCGGAAGGTAAATCTTTGGACCTGTTTCTTTTTCTCCCGTTTTTCAATCACGCGTCCGAGCTCATTTCAGGAATCAACCTGTTCGATTTGAGGAATCAACTTGTTCGATTTCAACCTCAAATAACGAGCTTTAACACATTTTCACGATAATCAGGAGTTTAGCGAATCTTTGGTTTGTGGCACACCGGCACCCCCAAATGTCTTCCGTTGGTGCTCAAACTTTGCGTGGCGCTTTATCGACCGGGGAACATTCTACGTGATTTCGGAGAATTTTGTTCGGAACCCCGTAATCCGAAAAACCGTGTATTATACACTTCAATTTTGTACCGTTCGGAAGGTCGTCGGACCCTGTTTCTTTTTCTCCCTGTTTTTCAATCACGCGACCGAGCTCATTTCGGGAATCAACTTTGTTCGATTTCGGGAATCAACCTGTTCGATTTGACCTCAAATAACGAGCTTTAACAAATTTTTCACGATAATCGAGTTTTGCGAATCTTTGGTTTGTGGCACACCGGCACCCCAAATGTCTTCCGTTGGTGCTCAAACTTTGCGCGGCCGCTTTATCGACCGAGGAACTTTTTATGTGATTTCCGAAGAATTTTGTTCGGGACCGGAATCCGAAAAAATGTGTATTATACACTTCAATTTGACCGTTCGGAAGGTCGTACCGGACCTGTTTCTTTTTCTCCTTGTTTTTCAATCACGAGTCCGAGCTCATTTCAGGAATCAACCCGTTCGATTTGAGGAATCAACTTTGTTCGATTTCACCTCAAATAACGAGCTTTAACACATTTTTCACGATAATCAGGAGTTTCGGCGAATCTTTGTTTTGTGGCACACCGGCACCCCAAATGTATTCCGTTGGTGCTCAAACTTTGCGTGGCCACTTTATCGACCGAGGAACTTTCTTTGTGATTTCGGAGAATTTTGTTCGGGGACCCGAAATCCCAAAACCGTGTATTACACTTCAATTTGGCCGTTCGGAAGGTAAATGCGGACCCTGTTTCTTTTTCTCCTGTTTTTCAATAACGCGTCGAGCTCATTTCAGGAATCAACCTGTTCGATATCAGGAATCAACTGTTCGATTTGAGTCTCAAATAACGAGCTTTAACACATTTTCCACGATAATCCGAGTTTCGGCGAATCTTTGGTTTGTGGCACACCGGCACCCCAAATGTCTTCCGTTGGTGCTCAAACTTTGCGTGGCCGCTTTATCTAACCCGAGGAACTTTCTATGTGATTTTCGGAGAATTTTGTTAGGGACCGGAATCCGAAAAACCGTGTATTTATACACTTCAATTTCGGCCGTCGGAAGGAAGGTCGTCGGACCTGTTTGTTTTTCTCCTGTTTTTTCAATCACGCGTCCGAGCTCATTTCAGGAATCAACCTTTTCGATTTCGGGAATCAACTTTGTTCGATTTGACCTCAAATAACGAGCTTTAACACATTTTCACGATAATCAGGAGTTTCGGGGAATCTTTGGTTTGTGGCACACGGCAGCCCCCAAATGTCTTCCGTTGGTGCTCAAACTTTGCGTGGCCGGTTTATCTAACCCGAGGAAATTTCTATGTGATTTTCGGAGAATTTTGTTCCGGGACCCCGGAATCCCGAAAAACCGTGTATTATACACTTCAATTTCAGCCGTTAAGAAGGTCGTAGCGGACCCTGTTTCTTTTTCTCCCAGTTTTTCAATTACGCGTCCGAGCTCATTTCAGGAATCAACCCGTTCGATTTCGGGAATCAACTTTGTTCGATTTGACCTCAAATAACGAGCTTTAACACATTTTTCACGATAATCGAGTTTAGCGAATTCGGTTTGTGTGAGACCGGCACCCCCAAATGTCTTCCGTTGGTGCTCAAACTTTGCGTGGCCGCTTTATCTAACCCGAGGAACTTTCTATGTGATTTTCGGAGAATTTTGTTTCGGGACCCCGGAATCCCGAAAAACCGTGTATTTATACACTTCAATTTCAGCCGTTCGGAAGGTCGTACCGGACCCTGTTTGTTTTTCTCCCTGTTTTTCAATCACGCGTCCTAGCTCATTTAAGGAATCAAACTGTTCGATTTCAGCCTCAAATAACGAGCTTTAAGACATTTTTTCACGATAATCCGAGTTTCGGCGAATGCTGGTTTGTGGCACACCGGCACCCCCAAATGTCTTCCGTTGGTGCTCAAACTTTGCGTGGCCGCTTTATCTGACCCGAGGAAATTTCTATGTGATTTTCGGAGAATTTTGTTCGGGACCGGAATCCGAAAAAACGTGTATTAGACACTTCAATTTTCGGCCCGTTCGGAAAGTCGTAACGGACCTGTTTCTTTTTCTCCTGTTTTTCAATCACGCATCGAGCTCATTTCAGGAATCAACCTGTTCGATTTCAGGAAACAACTTGTTCGATTTCAGCCTCAAATAACGAGCTTTAACACATTTTCACGATAATCAGGAGTTTGGCGAATCTTTGGTTTGTGGCACATCGGCACCCCCAAATGTCTTCCGTTGGTGCTCAAACTTTGCGTGGCCGCTTTATCTAACCCGAGGAACTTTCTATGTGATTTTCGGAGAATTTTGTTTGGGACCGGGAATCCGAAAAACCGTGTATTATACACTTCAATTTTCCGTTCGGAAGGTCGGACCTGTTTGTTTTTCTCCTGTTTTTCAATCACGCGTCCTAGCTCATTTCAGGAATCAAAATGTTCGATTTCAGCCTAAATAACGAGCTTTAACACATTTTTCACGATAATCCGAGTTTGGTGAATCTTTGGTTTGTGGCACACGGCACCCCAAATGTCTTCCGTTGGTGGTCAAAATTTGCTTCGCCGCTTTATCGACTTTCCGAGGAACTTTCTATGTGATTTCCGGAGAATTTTGTTCCGGTACCGGAATCCCAAAAACCGTGTATTATACACTTCAATTTCAGCCGTTCGGAAGGTAAATGCAGGATCTGTTTGTTTTTCTCCTGTTTTTCAATCACGCGTCCTAGCTCATTTCAGGAATCAAACATTCGATTTCGGGAATCAACTTGTTCGATTTCGGCCTCATATAACGAGTTTTAACACATTTTCACGATAATCGAGTTTGGGCTAATCTTTGGTTTGTGGCACACCGGCACCCCAAATGTCTTCCGTTGGTGCTCAAACTTTGTTTCGCCGCTTTATCTGACCCGAGGAACATTCTACGTGATTTCTGGAGAATTTTGTTCGGGACCGAGAATCGAAAAACCGTGTATTATAGACTTCAATTTCGGCCCGTTCGGAAGGTCGTACGGACCCTGTTTCTTTTTCTCCTGTTTTTCAATCACGCGTCCGAGCTCATTTCAGGAATCAACCTGTTCGATTTCGGGAATCAACTTTGTTCGATTTGACCTCAAATAACGAGCTTTAACAAATTTTTCACGATAATCCGAGTTTCGACGAATGCTGGTTTGTGGCACACCAGCACCCCCAAATGTCTTCCGTTGGTGCTCAAACTTTGCGTGGCCGCTTTATCTGACCTGAGTAACTTTCTATGTGATTTCCGGAGAATTTTGTTCCGGGACCCCGGAATCCCGAAAAACCGTGTATTATACACTTCAATTTCAGCCGTTCGGAAGGTCGTACCGGACCGTGTTTGTTTTTCTCTCTGTTTTTCAATCACGCGTCCTAGCTCATTTTAGGAATCAAACTGTTCGATTTCAGGAATCAACTTGTTCGATTTCAGCCTCAAATAACGAGCTTTAACACATTTTTCACGATAATCCGAGTTTCGACGAATGCTGGTTTGTGAAACACCGGCACCCCCAAATGTCTTCCGTTGGTGCTCAAACTTTGCGAGGCCGCTTTATCTGACCCGGGGAAATTTTTATGTGATTTCCGGAGAATTTTGTTCGGGGACCCCGGAATCCCGAAAAAACGTGTATTATACACTTCAATTTCAGCCGTTCGGAAGGTCGTACCGGACCCTGTTTCTTTTTCTCCCTGTTTTTCAATCACGAGTCCGAGCTCATTTCAGGAATCAACCCGTTCGATTTCAGGAATCAACCCGTTCGATTTCAGGAATCAACCTGTTCGATTTCAGCCTCAAATAACTAGCTTTAACACATTTTTAACGATAATCCGAGTTTCGGCGAATGCTGGTTTGTGGCACACCGGCACCCCCAAATGTCTTCCGTTGGTGCTCAAACTTTGCGCGGCCGCTTTATCGACCCGGGAACTTTTATGTGATTTCCGGAGAATTTTGTTCGGGACCGGAATCCCGAAAAACGTGTATTATACACTTCAATTTCAGCCGTTCGGAAGGTCGTACCGGACCCTGTTTCTTTTTCTACTTGTTTTTCAATCACGAGTCCGAGCTCATTTCAGGAATCAACCCGTTCGATTTCAGGAATCAACCTGTTCGATTTCAGCCTCAAATAACGAGGTTTAACACATTTTTCACGATAATCCGAGTTTCGGCGAATGCTGGTTTGTGGCACACCGGCACCTCCAAATGTCTTCCGTTGGTGCTCAAACTTTGCGTGGCCGCTTTATCTGACCCGAGGAACTTTCTATGTTATTTCCGGAGAATTTTGTTCCGGGACCCCGGAATCCCGAAAAACCGTGTATTAATACACTTCAATTTCAGCCGTTCGGAAAGTCGTACCGGGCCCTGTTTCTTTTTCTCCCTGTTTTTCAATCACGAGTCCGAGCTCATTTCAGGAATCAACCTGTTCGATTTCAGGAATCAACCTGTTCGATTTAAACCTCAAATAACGAGTTTTAACACGTTTTTCACGATAATCCGAGTTTCGGCGAATGCTGGTTTGTGGCACACCGGCACCGTCAAATGTTTTCCGTTGGTGCTCAAACTTTGCGAGGCCGCTTTATCTAACCCGGGGAACTTTCTATGTGATTTCCGGAGAATTTTGCTCCGGGACCCCGGAATCCCGAAAAACCGTGTATTATACACTTCAATTTCAGCCGTTCGGAAGGTAAATCTTGGACCCTGTTTCTTTTTCTCCCGTTTTTCAATCACGCGTCCGAGCTCATTTCAGGAATCAACCTGTTCGATTTCAGGAATCAACTTTGTTCGATTTGACCTCAAATAACGAGCTTTAACACATTTTCACGATAATCCGAGTTTTGGCGAATCTTTGGTTTGTGGCACACCGGCACCCCCAAATGTCTTCCGTTGGTGCTCAAACTTTGCGTGGCCGCTTTATCGACCGGGAACATTCTACGTGATTTCCGGAGAATTTTGTTCGGAACCCCGTAATCCCGAAAAACCGTGTATTATACACTTCAATTTCGACCGTTCGGAAGGTCGTCCGGACCACTGTTTCTTTTTCTCCTGTTTTTCAATCACGCGACCGAGCTCATTTCAGGAATCAACCTGTTCGATTTCAGGAATCAACTTGTTCGATTTCAACCTCAAATAACGAGCTTTAACACATTTTTCACGATAATCAGAGTTTCTGCGAATCTTTGGTTTTAGGCACACCGGCACCCCCAAATGTCTTCCGTTGGTGCTCAAACTTTGCGTGGCCGCTTTATCTCGACCGAGGAACTTTTTATGTGATTTCCGAAGAATTTTGTTCGGGACCGGAATCCAGAAAAAAATGTGTATTATACACTTCAATTTCGGCCGTTCGGAAGGTAAATGCGGACCCTGTTTCTTTTTCTCCTTGTTTTTCAATCACGCGTCCGAGCTCATTTCGGAATCAACCCGTTCGATTTCAGGAATCAACTTTGTTCGATTTCGGACCTCAAATAACGAGCTTTAACACATTTTTCACGATAATCCGAGTTTCGGCGAATCTTGGTTTGTGGCACACCGGCACCCCCAAATGTCTTCCGTTGGTGGTCAAACTTTGCGTGGCGCTTTATCGACCCGGTGAAATTTTTATGTGATTTCAGGAGAATTTTGTTCGGGACAGGAATCCAGAAAAACGTGTATTATACACTTCAATTTCGGTAGTTCGGAAGGTCGTCCGGACCTGTTTCTTTTTCTCCTTGTTTTTCAATCACGAGTCCGAGCTCATTTAAGGAATCAACCCGTTCGATTTCAGGAATCAACCTGTTCGATTTCAGCCTCAAATAACGAGGTTTAACACATTTTTCACGATAATCCGAGTTTCGGCGAATGCTGGTTTGTGGCACACCGGCACCCCCAAATGTCTTCCGTTGGTGCTCAAACTTTGCGCGGCCGCTTTATCTGACCCGAGGAACTTTTTATGTGATTTCCGGAGAATTTTGTTCCGGGACCCCGGAATCCCGAAAAAACGTGTATTATACACTTCAATTTCAGCCGTTCGGAAGGTCGTACCGGACCCTGTTTCTTTTTCTCCTTGTTTTTCAATCACGAGTCCGAGCTCATTTCAGGAATCAACCCGTTCGATTTCAGGAATCAACCTGTTCGATATCAGCCTCAAATAACGAGCTTTAACACATTTTTCACGATAATCCGAGTTTCGGCGAATGCTGGTTTGTGGCACACCGGCACCCCCAAATGTCTTCCGTTGGTGCTCAAACTTTGCGTGGCCGCTTTATCGACCGAGGAAATTTCTATGTGATTTCCGGAGAATTTTGTTCGGGACCAGGAATCTCGAAAAACCGTGTATTAATACACTTCAATTTCAGCCGTTCGGAAAGTCGTACCGGACCCTGTTTCTTTTTCTCCCTGTTTTTCAATCACGAGTCCGAGCTCATTTCAGGAATCAACCTGTTCGATTTCAGGAATCAACCTGTTCGATTTAAACCTCAAATAACGAGTTTTAACACGTTTTTCACGATAATCCGAGTTTCGGCGAATGCTGGTTTGTGGCACACCGGCACCCTCAAATGTTTTCCGTTGGTGCTCAAACTTTGCGAGGCCGCTTTATCTAACCCGAGGAACTTTCTATGTGATTTCCGGAGAATTTTGCTCAGGGACCCCGGAATCCCGAAAAACCGTGTATTATACACTTCAATTTCGGTAGTTCGGAAGGTAAATGCAGGACCCTGTTTCTTTTTCTCCCGTTTTCAATCACGCGTCCGAGCTCATTTTAGGAATCAACCTGTTCGATTTCAGGAATCAAACTTTGTTCGATTTCAGGAATCAACCCTGTTCGATTTCGACCTCAAATAACGAGCTTTAACACATTTTTCACGATAATCGAGTTTCGGCGAATTTTGGTTTGTGGCACACCGGCACCCCCAAATGTCTTCCGTTGGTGCTCAAACTTTGCGTGGCCGCTTTATCGACCCGAGGAACATTCTACGTGATTTCCGGAGAATTTTGTTCGGAACCGAATCCCAAAAACCGTGTATTATACGGTTCAATTTCGGCCGTTCGGAAGGTCGTACGGACCACTGTTTCTTTTTCTCCTGTTTTTCAATCACGCGTCCGAGCTCATTTCAGGAATCAACCTGTTCGATTTCGGGAATCAACTTTGTTCGATTTGCCTCAAATAACGAGCTTTAACACATTTTCACGATAATCGAGTTTGGCGAATCTTTGGTTTGTGGCACACCGGCACCCCAAATGTCTTCCGTTGGTGGTCAAACTTTGCGTGGCCGCTTTATCGACCGGGAAATTTTTATGTGATTTCGGAGAATTTTGTTCGGGGACCGGAATCCGAAAAACGTGTATTATACACTTCAATTTCGTAGTTCGGAAGGTCGTCAGGACCTGTTTCTTCTTCTCTCTGTTTTTCAATCACGTGTCCGAGCTCATTTCAGGAATCAACTTGTTCGATTTCAGGAATCAACCTGTTCGATTTCAGGAATCAACCTGTTCGATTTCATGAATCAACCTGTTCGATTTGACCCTCAAATAACGAGCTTTAACACATTTTTTACGATAATCCAAGTTTGCGAATCTTTGGTTTGTGGCACACCGGCACCCCCAAATGTCTTCCGTTGGTGCTCAAACTTTGCGTGGCCGCTTTATCTCGACCCGAGGAACATTCTCGTGATTTCGGAGAATTTTGTTCGGAACCCGGAATCCCGAAAAATCGTGTATTATACACTTCAATTTCGGCCGTTACGAAGGTAAATACAGGACCCTGTTTCTTTTTCTCCCTGTTTTTCAATCACGCGTCCGAGCTCATTTCGGGAATCAACCCGTTCGATTTCGGAATCAACTGTTCGATTTCGAGTCTCAAATAACGAGCTTTAACACATTTTCACGACAATCCGAGTTTCGGCGAATCTTTGGTTTGTGGCACACCGCACCCCAAATGTCTTCCATTGGTGCTCAAACTTTGCGTGGCTGCTTTATCTAACCCGAGGAACTTTCTATGTGATTTTCGGAGAATTTTGTTCCGGAATCCCGAAAAACCGTGTATTATACACTTCAATTTTAGCCGTTCGGAAGGTCGTACCGGACCCTGTTTCTTTTTCTCCCTGATTTTCAATCACGCGTCCGAGCTCATTTCAGGAATCAACCTGTTCGATTTCAGGAATCAACCTGTTCGATTTCAGCCTCAAATAACGAGCTTTAACACATTTTTCACGATAATCCGAGTTTCGGCGAATGCTGGTTTGTGGCACACCGGCACCCCCAAATGTCTTCCGTTGGTGTTCAAACTTTGCGTGGCCGGTTTCTCTAACCCGAGGAAATTTCTATGTGATTTTCGGAGAATTTTGTTCCGGAATCCCGAAAGACCGTGTATTATACACTTCAATTTCAGCCGTTCGGAAGGTCGTAGCGGACCCTGTTTCTTTTTCTCCCAGTTTTTCAATCACGCGTCCGAGCTCATTTCAGGAATCAACTGTTCGATTTGGAATCAACTGTTCGATTTCGGCCTCAAATAACGAGCTTTAACACATTTTTCACGATAATTCGAGTTTCGGCGAATCTTTGGTTTAGGCACACCAAGCACCCCCAAATGTCTTCCGTTGGTGCTCAAACTTTGCGTGGCCGCTTTATCTAACCCGAGGAACTTTCTATGTGATTTTCGGAGAATTTTGTTCGGGACCGGAATCCCTAAAACCGTGTATTTATACACTTCAATTTGAAGTACCGTTCGGAAGGTCGTACCGGACCTGTTTGTTTTTCTCCCTGTTTTTCAATCGCGCGTCCTAGCTCATTTCAGGAATTAAACTGTTCTATTTCAGGAATCAACCTGTTCGATATCAGCCTCAAATAACGAGCTTTAACACATTTTCACGATAATCCGAGTTTGGCGAATCTTTGGTTTGTGGCACACCGGCACCCCCAAATGTCTTCCGTTGGTGCTCAAACTTTGCGTGGCCGCTTTATCGACCCGAGGAACTTTCTATGTGATTTTCGGAGAATTTTGTTCCGGGACCCCGGAATCTCGAAAAACCGTGTATTAATACACTTCAATTTCGGCCGTTCGGAAAGTCGTACCGGACCCTATTTCTTTTTCTCCTTGTTTTTCAATCACGCGTCCAAGCTCATTTCGGGAATCAACCTGTTCGATTTCAGGAATCCTTTGTTCGATTTAAACCTCAAATAACGAGTTTTAACACGTTTTCACGATAATCGAGTTTCGCGAATCTTTGGTTTGTGGCACACCGGCACCCTCAAATGTTTTCCGTTGGTGCTCAAACTTTGCGAGGCCGCTTTATCTAACCCGAGGAACTTTCTATGTGATTTCCGGAGAATTTTGCTCAGGGACCGGAATCCCGGAAAAAGTGTATTATACACTTCAATTTGTACCGTTCGGAAGGTCGTACCGGACCTGTTTCTTTTTCTCCCGTTTTTAATCTCGCGTCGAGCTCATTTCAGAATCAACCTGTTCGATTTCAGGAATCAACCGATTGATTCGATTTGACCTCAAATAACGAGCTTTAACACATTTTCACGATAATCGAGTTTGGCGAATCTTTGGTTTGTGGCACACCGGCACCCCAAATGTCTTCCGTTGGTGCTCAAACTTTGCGTGGCGCTTTATCTCGACCCGAGGAACATTCTCGTGATTTCGGAGAATTTTGTTCCGGAACCGGAATCCGAAAAACCGTGTATATACACTTCAATTTGGCCGTTCGGAAGGTCGTACGGACCACTGTTTCTTTTTCTCCCTGTTTTTCAATCACGCGTCCGAGCTCATTTCAGGAATCAACCTGTTCGATTTCAGGAATCAACCTGTTCGATTTGATCCTCAAATAACGAGCTTTAACACATTTTTCACGATAATCCGAAGTTTTGCGAATCTTTGGTTTGTGGCACACCGGCACCCCAAATGTTTTCCGTTGGTGCTCAAACTTTGCGTGGCCGCTTTATCTCGACCGAGGAACTTTTTATGTGATTTCCGGAGAATTTTGTTCGGGACCCCGAAATCCCGAAAAAACGTGTATTATACACTTCAATTTCAGCCGTTCGGAAGGTCGTACCGGACCCTGTTTCTTTTTCTCCTTGTTTTTCAATCACGAGTCCGAGCTCATTTCAGGAATCAACCCGTTCGATTTCAGGAATCAACTTTGTTCGATTTGACCTCAAATAACGAGCTTTAACACATTTTTCACGATAATCCGAGTTTAGCGAATTTGGTTTGTGGCACACCGGCACCCCCAAATGTCTTCCGTTGGTGGTCAAACTTTGCGTGGCCGCTTTATCTGACCCGGGGAAATTTTTATGTGATTTCCGGAGAATTTTGTTCGGGGACCCCGAAATCCAGAAAAAAAAACGTGTATTATACACTTCAATTTGTAGTTCGGAAGGTCGTCTGGGACCTGTTTCTTTTTCTCTTTGTTTTTCAATCACGAGTACGAGCTCATTTCAGGAATCAACCCGTTCGATTTCAGGAATCAACCCGTTCGATTTCGGGAATCAACCATTCGATTTCAAACCTCAAATAACGAGCTTTAACACATTTTTAACGATAATCCGAGTTTCGGCGAATCTTTGGTTTGTGGCACATCGGCACCCCCAAATGTCTTCCGTTGGTGCTCAAACTTTGCGCGGCGCTTTATCGACCCGAGGAACTTTTTATGTGATTTCAGGAGAATTTTGTTAGGGACCGGAATCCGAAAAACGTGTATTATACACTTCAATTTCGGCCGTTCGGAAGGTCGTAACGGACCCTGTTTCTTTTTCTCCTTGTTTTTCAATCACGCGTCCGAGCTCATTTGAGGAATCAACCCGTTCGATTTCAGGAATCAACTGTTCGATATCGACCTCAAATAACGAGCTTTAACACATTTTCACGATAATCCGAGTTTCGGCGAATGCTGGTTTGTGGCACACCGGCACCCCCAAATGTCTTCCGTTGGTGCTCTAACTTTGCGTGGCCGCTTTATCTGACCCGAGGAACTTTCTATGTGATTTCCGGAGAATTTTGTTCCGGGACCCCGGAATCCCGAAAAACCGTGTATTAATACACTTCAATTTCAGCCGTTCGGAAAGTCGTACCGGACCCTGTTTCTTTTTCTCCCTGTTTTTCAATCACGAGTCCGAGCTCATTTCAGGAATCAACCTGTTCGATTTCAGGAATCAACCTGTTCGATTTAAACCTCAAATAACGAGTTTTAACACGTTTTTCACGATATTACGAGTTTCGGCGAATGCTGGTTTGTGGCACACCGGCACCCTCAAATGTTTTCCGTTAGTGCTCAAACTTTGCGAGGCCGCTTTATCTAACCCGAGGAACTTTCTATGTGATTTCCGGAGAATTTTGTTCCGGGACCCCGGAATCCCGAAAAACCGTGTATTATACACTTCAATTTCAGCCGTTCGGAAGGTCGTACCGGACCCTGTTTCTTTTTCTCCCTGTTTTTCAATCACGCGTCCGAGCTCATTTCAGGAATCAACCTGTTCGATTTCAGGAATCAACCTGTTCGATTTCAGCCTCAAATAACGAGGTTAACACATTTTTCACGATAATCCGAGTTTCGGCGAATGCTGGTTTGTGGCACACCGGCACCCCCAAATGTCTTCCGTTGGTGCTCAAACTTTGCGTGGCCGCTTTATCTGACCCGAGGAACTTTCTACGTGATTTCCGGAGAATTTTGTTCCGGAACCCCGGAATCCCGAAAAACCGTGTATTATACACTTCAATTTCAGCCGTTCGGAAGGTCGTCAGGACCTGTTTCTTTTTCTCCTGTTTTTCAATCACGCGTCCGAGCTCATTTCAGGAATCAACCTGTTCAATTTATGGAATCAACTTTGTTCGATTTGGCCTCAAATAACGAGCTTTAACAAATTTTTCACGATAATCCGAGTTTCGCTAATCTTTGGTTTGTGGCACACCGGCACCCCCAAATGTCTTCCGTTGGTGCTCAAACTTTGCGTGGCGCTTTATCTGACCCGAGGAACTTTCTATGTGATTTCCGGAGAATTTTGTTAGGGACCCCGGAATCCGAAAAAAAAACCGTGTATTATTATACACTTCAATTTCAAACCGTTCGGAAAGTCGTAAACCGGACTGTTTCTTTTTCTCCTGTTTTTCAATCACGCGTTCGAGCTCATTTCAGGAATCAACCTGTTCGATTTCAGGAATCAACCTGTTCGATTTCAGCCTCAAATAACGAGTTTTAACAAATTTTTCACGATAATCCGATTTTCGGCGAATGCTGGTTTGTGGCACACCGGCACCCCCAAATGTCTTCCGTTGGTGCTCAAACTTTGTTTCGCCGCTTTATCTGACCCAAGGAACATTCTACGTGATTTCCGGAGAATTTTGTTCCGGAACCCCGGAATCCCGAAAAACCGTGTATTATACACTTCAATTTCAGCCGTTCGGAAGGTCGTACCGGACCCTGTTTCTTTTTCTCCCTGTTTTTCAATCACGCGTCCGAGCTCATTTCAGGAATCAACCTGTTCAATTTATGGAATCAACCTGTTCGATTTCAGCCTCAAATAACGAGCTTTAACAAATTTTTCACGATAATCCGAGTTTCTGCGAATGCTGGTTTGTGGCACACCGGCACCCCCAAATGTCTTCCGTTGGTGCTCAAACTTTGCGTGGCCGCTTTATCTGACCCGAGAAACTTTCTATGTGATTTCCGGAGAATTTTGTTCCGGGACCCCGAAAAACCGTGTATTATACACTTCAATTTCAGCCGTTCGGAAAGTCGTCACCGGACTCTGTTTCTTTTTCTCCTGTTTTTCAATCACGCGTCCGAGCTCATTTCAGGAATCAACCTGTTCGATTTCAGGAATAAACTGTTCGATTTTGACCTCAAATAACGAGTTTTAACAAATTTTCACGATAATCCGAGTTTCGGCGAATCTTGGTTTGTGGCACACCGGTACCCCCAAATGTCTTCCGTTGGTGCTCAAACTTTGCGTGGCCGCTTTATCTAACCCGAGGAACTTTCTATGTGATTTTCGGAGAATTTTGTTCGGGACCCCGAATCCCAAAAACCGTGTATTATACACTTCAATTTGCCGTTCGGAATGTCGACGGACCGTTTGTTTTTTCTCTGCGTTTTTTTCAATCACGCGTCCTAGCTCATTTCAGGAATCAAACATTCGATTTCAGGAATCAACTTGTTCAATTTCAGCCTCAAATAACGAGCTTTAACACATTTTCACGATAATCAGGAGTTTCGCGAATCTTTGGTTTGTGGCACACCGGCACCCCCAAATGTCTTCCGTTGGTGCTCAAACTTTGTTTCGCCGCTTTATCGACCAAGGAACATTCTACGTGATTTAGGAGAATTTTGTTCGAACCCGAATCCCGAAAAACCGTGTATTATACACTTCAATTTCGGCCGTTCGGAAGGTCGTGCGGACCTGTTTCTTTTTCTCCTGTTTTTCAATCACGCGTCCGAGCTCATTTCAGGAATCAACCTGTTCGATTTCGGGAATCAACTTGTTCGATTTCAACCTCAAATAACGAGCTTTAACACATTTTTCACGATAATCCAGGAGTTTCGGCGAATCTTTGGTTTGTGAAACACCGGCACCCCAAATGTCTTCCGTTGGTGCTCAAACTTTGGGTGGCCGCTTTATCGACCCGGGAAATTTTTATGTGATTTCGGAGAATTTTGTTCGGGGACCCCGGAATCCGAAAAAACGTGTATTATACATTTCAATTTCGGTAGTTCGGAAGGTCGCACGGACCTGTTTCTTTTTCTCCTTGTTTTTCAATCACGAGTCCGAGCTTATTTCAGGAATCAACCCGTTCGATTTCAGGAATCAACCTGTTCGATTTCAACCTCAAATAACGAGCTTTAACACATTTTTCACGATAATCGAGTTTCGCGAATCTTTGGTTTGTGGCACACGGCACCCCCAAATGTCTTCCGTTGGTGCTCAAACTTTGCGTGGCCGCTTTATCTGACCCGAGGAACTTTCTATGTGATTTCCGGAGAATTTTGTTCGGGACCCTGGAATCCCGAAAAACCGTGTATTATATACACTTCAATTTCGGCCGTTCGGAAAGTAAACCGGACCCTGTTTCTTTTTCTCCTGCTTTTCAATCACAAGTCCTAGCTAATTTCGGGAATCAACCTGTTCGATTTCAGGAATCAACCTGTTCGATTTAAACCTCAAATAACGAGTTTTAACACGTTTTTCACGATAATCCGAGTTTGGCGAATCTTTGGTTTGTGGCACACCGGCACCCTCAAATGTTTTCCGTTGGTGCTCAAACTTTGCGAGGCCGCTTTATCTAACCCGAGGAACTTTCTATGTGATTTCCGGAGAATTTTTCTCAGGGACCAGAATCCCGAAAACCGTGTATTATACACTTCAATTTCGGCCGTTCGGAAGGTCGCACGGACCTGTTTCTTTTTCTCCCCGTTTCAATCACGCGTCCGAGCTCATTTCAGGAATCAACCTGTTCGATTTCAGGAATCAACCTGTTCGATTTCAGCCTCAAATAACGAGCTTTAACACATTTTTCACGACAATCCGAGTTTCGGCGAATGCTGGTTTGTGGCACACCCAAATGTCTTCCATTGGTGCTCAAACTTTGCGTGGCCGCTTTATCTCACCCGAGGAACTTTCTATGTGATTTCCGGAGAATTTTGTTCGGGACCGGAATCCTGAAAAACCGTGTATTATACACTTCAATTTCAGCCGTTCGGAAGGTCGTACCGGACCCTGTTTCTTTTTCTCCCTGTTTTTCAATCACGAGTCCGAGCTCATTTCAGGAATCAACCCGTTCGATTTCAGGAATCAACCCGTTCTATTTCAGGAATCAACTTGTTCAATTTCAGCCTCAAATAACGAGCTTTACCACATTTTTCACGATAATCCGAGTTTCGGCGAATCTTTGGTTTTGGCACACCGGCACCCCCAAATGTCTTCCGTTGGTGCTCAAACTTTGCGTGGCCGCTTTATCGACCCGAGGAACATTCTACGTGATTTCCGGAGAATTTTGTTCGGAACCGGAATCCCTAAAAACCGTGTATTATACACTTCAATTTCACCCGTTCGGAATGTCGACATCAGGACCCTGTTTGTTTTTTCTCTGTTTTTCAATCACGCGTCCTAGCTCATTTCAGGAATCAAACTATTCGATTTCAGGAATCAACTTGTTCAATTTCAAACCTCAAATAACGAGCTTTAACACATTTTTCACGATAATCCGAGTTTCGGCGAATGCTGGTTTGTGGCACACCGGCACCCCCAAATGTCTTCCGTTGGTGCTCAAACTTTGTTTCGCCGCTTTATCTGACCCAAGGAACATTCTACGTGATTTCCGGAGAATTTTGTTCCGGAACCCCGGAATCCCGAAAAACCGTGTATTATACACTTCAATTTCAGCCGTTCGGAAGGTCGTACCGGACCCTGTTTCTTTTTCTCCCTGTTTTTCAATCACGCGTCCGAGCTCATTTCAGGAATCAACCTGTTCGATTTCAGGAATCAACCTGTTCGATTTCAGCCTCAAATAACGAGCTTTAACAAATTTTTCACGATAATCCGAGTTTCGGCGAATGCTGGTTTGTGAAACACCGCACCCCCAAATGTCTTCCGTTGGTGCTCAAACTTTGCGTGGCCGCTTTATCTGACCCGGGGAAATTTTTATGTGATTTCCGGAGAATTTTGTTCGGGGACCCCGGAATCCCGAAAAAACGTGTATTATACATTTCAATTTCAGCCGTTCGGAAGGTCGTACCGGACCCTGTTTCTTTTTCTCCTTGTTTTTCAATCACGAGTCCGAGCTTATTTCAGGAATCAACCCGTTCGATTTCAGGAATCAACCTGTTCGATTTCAGCCTCAAATAACGAGCTTTAACACATTTTTCACGATAATCCGAGTTTCGGCGAATGCTGGTTTGTGGCACACCGGCACCCCCAAATGTCTTCCGTTGGTGCTCAAACTTTGCGTGGCCGCTTTATCTGACCCGAGGAACTTTCTATGTGATTTCCGGAGAATTTTGTTCGGGACCCGGAATCCCGGAAAAACCGTGTATTAATACACTTCAATTTCGCGTTCGGAAAGTCGTAAATCAGGACCTGTTTCTTTTTCTCCCTGTTTTTCAATCACAAGTCCTAGCTAATTTCAGGAATCAACCTGTTCGATTTCAGGAATCAACCTGTTCGATTTAAACCTCAAATAACGAGTTTTAACACGTTTTTCACGATAATCCGAGTTTCGGCGAATGCTGGTTTGTGGCACACCGGCACCCTCAAATGTTTTCCGTTGGTGCTCAAACTTTGCGAGGCCGCTTTATCTAACCCGAGGAACTTTCTATGTGATTTCCGGAGAATTTTTCTCCGGGACCAGAATCTAAAAAACGTGTATTATACACTTCAATTTCAGCCGTTCGGAAGGTCGTACCGGACCCTGTTTCTTTTTCTCCCCGTTTCAATCACGCGTCCGAGCTCATTTCAGGAATCAACCTGTTCGATTTCAGGAATCAACCTGTTCGATTTCAGCCTCAAATAACGAGCTTTAACACATTTTTCACGACAATCCGAGTTTCGGCGAATCTTTGGTTTGGGCACACCGGCACCCCCAAATGTCTTCCATTGGTGCTCAAACTTTGCGTGGCCGCTTTATCTGACACGAAGAACTTTCTATGTGATTTCCGGAGAATTTTGTTCGGGACCCCGGAATCCCGAAAAACCGTGTATTATACACTTCAATTTATTGTTCGGAAGGTAAATCGGACCTGTTTCTTTTTCTCCCTGTTTTTCAATCACGAGTCCGAGCTCATTTCAGGAATCAACCCGTTCGATTTCAGGAATCAACCCGTTCTATTTCAGGAATCAACTTGTTCAATTTCAGCCTCAAATAACGAGCTTTACCACATTTTTCACGATAATCCGAGTTTCGGCGAATGCTGGTTTGTGGCACACCGGCACCCCCAAATGTCTTCCGTTGGTGCTCAAACTTTGCGTGGCCGCTTTATCTGACCCGAGGAACATTCTACGTGATTTCCGGAGAATTTTGTTCCGGGAACCCGGAATCCCGAAAAACCGTGTATTATACACTTCAATTTCAGCCGTTCGGAAGGTCGTACCGGACCCTGTTTCTTTTTCTCCCTGTTTTTCAATCACGCGTCCGAGCTCATTTCAGGAATCAACCTGTTCGATTTCAGGAATCAACCTGTTCGATTTCAGCCTCAAATAACGAGCTTTAACAAATTTTTCACGATAATCCGAGTTTTGCGAATCTTTGGTGTTTGTGGCACACCGCACCCCAAATGTCTTCCGTTGGTGCTCAAACTTTGCGTGGCCGCATTATCTGACCCGAGGAACTTTCTATGTGATTTCCGGAGAATTTTGTTCCGGGACCCTGGAATCCCGAAAAACCGTGTATTATATACACTTCAATTTCGGCCGTTCGGAAAGTCGTACCGGACCCTGTTTCTTTTTCTCCCTGTTTTTCAATCACGAGTCCTAGCTCATTTCAGGAATCAACCTGTTCGATTTCAGGAATCAACCTGTTCGATTTAAACCTCAAATAACGAGTTTTAACACGTTTTTCACGATAATCCGAGTTTCGGCGAATGCTGGTTTGTGGCACACCGGTACCCCCAAATGTCTTCCGTTGGTGCTCAAACTTTGCGTGGCCGCTTTATCTAACCCGAGGAACTTTCTATGTGATTTTCGGAGAATTTTGTTCCGGGACCCCGGAATCCCGAAAAACCGTGTATTATACACTTCAATTTCAGCCGTTCGGAATGTCGTACCGGACCCTGTTTGTTTTTCTCTCTATTTTTCAATCACGCGTCCTAGCTCATTTAAGGAATCAAACTGTTCGATTTCAGGAATCAACTTGTTCAATTTCAGCCTCAAATAACGAGCTTTAACACATTTTTCACGATAATCCGAGTTTCGGCGAATGCTGGTTTGTGGCACACCGGCACCCCCAAATGTCTTCCGTTGGTGCTCAAACTTTGTTTCGCCGCTTTATCTGGCCCAAGGAACATTCTACGTGATTTCCGGAGAATTTTGTTCCGGAACCCCGGAATCCCGAAAAACCGTGTATTATACACTTCAATTTCAAATAGTTCGGAAGTCGTCGGACCCTGTTTCTTTTTCTCCTGTTTTTCAATCACGCGTCCGAGCTCATTTCAGGAATCAACCTGTTCGATTTCAGGAATCAACTTTGTTCGATTTGACCTCAAATAACGAGCTTTAACAAATTTTTCACGATAATCCGAGTTTCGAATCTTTGGTTTTGTGAAACACCGCACCCCCAAATGTCTTCCGTTGGTGCTCAAACTTTGCGTGGCCGCTTTATCTGACCCGGGAAACTTTCTATGTGATTTCCGGAGAATTTTGTTCCGGGACCCCGGAATCCCGAAAAACCGTGTATTATACACTTCAATTTCAGCCGTTCGGAAGGTCGTACCAGACCCTGTTTCTTTTTCTACCTGTTTTTCAATCACGAGTCCGAGCTCATTTCAGAAATCAACCCGTTCGATTTAAGGAATCAACCCGTTCGATTTCAGGAATCAACCTGTTCGATTTCAGCCTCAAATAACAAGCTTTAACACATTTTTAACGATAATCCGAGTTTCGGCGAATGCTGGTTTGTGGCACACCGGCACCCCCAAATGTCTTCCGTTGGTGCTCAAACTTTGCGCGGCCGCTTTATCTGACCCGAGGAACTTCTTATGTGATTTCCGGAGAATTTTGTTCGGGACCGGAATCCGAAAAACGTGTATTATACACTTCAATTTCAGCCGTTCGGAAGGTCGTACCGGACCCTGTTTCTTTTTCTCCTTGTTTTTCAATCACGAGTCCGAGCTCATTTCAGGAATCAACCCGTTCGATTTCAGGAATCAACCTGTTCGATTTCAGCCTCAAATAACGAGCTTTAACACATTTTTCACGATAATCCGAGTTTCGGCGAATGCTGGTTTGTGGCACACCGGCACCCCAAATGTCTTCCGTTGGTGCTCAAACTTTGCGTGGCCGCTTTATCTGACCCGAGGAACTTTCTATGTGATTTCCGGAGAATTTTGTTCCGGGACCCCGGAATCCCGAAAAACCGTGTATTAATACACTTCAATTTCAGCCGTTCGGAAGGTCGTACCGGACCCTGTTTCTTTTTCTCCCTGTTTTTCAATCACGAGTCCTAGCTCATTTCAGGAATCAACCTGTTCGATTTCAGGAATCAACCTGTTCGATTTAAACCTCAAATAACGAGTTTTAACACGTTTTTCACGATAATCCGAGTTTCGGCGAATCTTTGGTTTGTAGGCACACCGGCACCCTCAAATGTTTTCCGTTGGTGCTCAAACTTTGCGAGGCCGCTTTATTTAACCCGAGGAACTTTCTATGTGATTTCGGAGAATTTTGCTCCGGGACCCCGGAATCCCGAAAAACCGTGTATTATACACTTCAATTTCAGCCGTTCGGAAGGTCGTACCGGACCCTGTTTCTTTTTCTCCCCGTTTTCAAACACGCGTCCGAGCTCATTTCAAGAATCAACCTGTTCGATTTCAGGAATCAACCTGTTCGATTTCAGCCTCAAATAACGAGCTTTAACACATTTTTCACGACAATCCGAGTTTCGGCGAATGCTGGTTTGTGGCACACCGGCACCCCCAAATTTCTTCCATTGGTGCTCAAACTTTGCGTGGCCGCTTTATCTGACCCGAGGAACTTTCTATGTGATTTCCGGAGAATTTTGTTCGGGACCGGAATCTGAAAAACCGTGTATTATACACTTCAATTTGTAGTTCGGAAGGTAAATCTAGGACCCTGTTTCTTTTTCTCCCTGTTTTTCAATCACGAGTCCGAGCTCATTTCAGGAATCAACCCGTTCGATTTCAGGAATCAACCCGTTCGATTTCAGGAATCAACTTGTTCAATTTCAGCCTCAAATAACGAGCTTTAACACATTTTTCACGATAATCCGAGTTTTGTGAATCTTTGGTTTGTGGCACACCGGCACCCCCAAATGTCTTCCGTTGGTGCTCAAACTTTGCGTGGCCGCTTTATCTGACCCGAGGAACATTCTACGTGATTTCTGGAGAATTTTGTTCCGGGACCCCGGAATCCCGAAAAACCGTGTATTATACACTTCAATTTCGGCCGTTCGGAAGGTCGTACGGACCTGTTTCTTTTTCTCCTGTTTTTCAATCACGCGTCCGAGCTCATTTCATGAATCAACCTGTTCGATTTCAGGAATCAACCTGTTCGATTTCAGCCTCAAATAACGAGCTTTAACAAATTTTTCACGATAATCCGAGTTTCGGCGAATGCTGGTTTGTGAAACACCGGCACCCCCAAATGTCTTCCGTTGGTGCTCAAACTTTGCGTGGCCGCTTTATCTGACCCGAGGAACTTTCTATGTGATTTCCGGAGAATTTTGTTCAGGGACCCCGGAATCCCAAAAAACCGTGTATTAATACACTTCAATTTCAGCCGTTCGGAAAGTCGCAGGACCTGTTTCTTTTTCTCCTGTTTTTCAATCACGAGTCCTAGCTCATTTAGGGAATCAACCTGTTCGATTTCAGGAATCAACCTGTTCGATTTAAACCTCAAATAACGAGTTTTAACACGTTTTTCACGATAATCCGAGTTTCGGCGAATCTTTGGTTTAGGCACGGCACCCTCAAATGTTTTCCGTTGGTGCTCAAACTTTGCGAGGCCGCTTTATCTAACCCGAGGAACTTTCTATGTGATTTCCGGAGAATTTTGCTCCGGGACCCCGGAATCCCGAAAAACCGTGTATTATACACTTCAATTTCAGCCGTTCGGAAGGTCGTACCGGACCCTGTTTCTTTTTCTCCCCGTTTCAATCACGCGTCCGAGCTCATTTCAGGAATCAACCTGTTCGATTTCAGGAATCAACCTGTTCGATTTCAGCCTCAAATAACGAGCTTTAACACATTTTTCACGACAATCCGAGTTTCGGCGAATGCTGGTTTGTGGCACACCGGCACCCCCAAATGTCTTCCATTGGTGCTCAAACTTTGCGTGGCCGCTTTATCTGACCCGAGGAACTTTCTATGTGATTTCCGGAGAATTTTGTTCTGGGACCCCGGAATCCTGAAAAACCGTGTATTATACACTTCAATTTCAGCCGTTCGGAAGGTCGTACCGGACCCTGTTTCTTTTTCTCCCTGTTTTTCAATCACGAGTCCGAGCTCATTTCAGGAATCAACCCGTTCGATTTCAGGAATCAACTTGTTCAATTTCAGCCTCAAATAACGAGCTTTAACACATTTTTCACGATAATCCGAGTTTCGGCGAATGCTGGTTTGTGGCACACCGGCACCCCAAATGTCTTCCGTTGGTGCTCAAACTTTGCGTGGCCGCTTTATCTGACCCGAGGAACATTCTACGTGATTTCCGGAGAATTTTGTTCCGGAACCCCGTAATCCCGAAAAACCGTGTATTATACACTTCAATTTCAGCCGTTCGGAAGGTCGTACCGGACCCTGTTTCTTTTTCTCCCTGTTTTTCAATCACGCGTCCGAGCTCATTTCAGGAATCAACCTGTTCGATTTCAGGAATCAACCTGTTCGATTTCAGCCTCAAATAACGAGCTTTAACAAATTTTTCACGATAATCCGAGTTTCTGCGAATCTTTGGTTTCAGGCACACCGGCACCCCCAAATGTCTTCCGTTGGTGCTCAAACTTTGCGTGGCCGCTTTATCGACCCGAGGAACTTTCTATGTGATTTTCGGAGAATTTTGTTCGGGAATCCCGAAAAACCGTGTATTATACACTTCAATTTGATCGTTCGGAAAGTCGTAAACGGACTGTTTCTTTTTCTCCCTGTTTTTCAATCACGCGTCCGAGCTCATTTCAGGAATCAACCTGTTCGATTTCAGGAACCAACCTGTTCGATTTCAGCCTCAAATAACGAGTTTTAACAAATTTCTCACGATAATCCGAGTTTCGGTGAATGCTGGTTTGTGGCACACCGGAACCCCCAAATGTCTTCCGTTGGTGCTCAAACTTTGCGTGGCCGCTTTATCTAACCCGAGGAACTTTCTATGTGATTTTCGGAGAATTTTGTTTCGGGACCCCGGAATCCCGAAAAACCGTGTATTATACACTTCAATTTCAGTAGTTGAATGTCGTAAATCGGACCTGTTTGTTTTTCTCTCTGTTTTTCAATCACGCGTCCTAGCTCATTTCAGGAATCAAACTGTTCGATTTCAGGAATCAACTTGTTCAATTTCAGCCTCAAATAACGAGCTATAACACATTTTTCACGATAATCCGAGTTTCGGCGAATGCTGGTTTGTGGCACACCGGCACCCCCAAATGTCTTCCGTTGGTGCTCAAACTTTGTTTCGCCACTTTATCTGACCCAAGGAACATTCTACGTGATTTCCGGAGAATTTTGTTCCGGAACCTCGGAATCCCGAAAAACCGTGTATTATACACTTCAATTTCAGCCGTTCGGAAGGTAAATGCAGGACCTGTTTCTTTTTCTCCTGTTTTTCAATCACGTGTCCGACCTCATTTCAGGAATCAACCTGTTCGATTTCAGGAATCAACCTGTTCGATTTCAGCCTCAAATAACGAGCTTTAACAAATTTTTCACGATAATCCAAGTTTCGGCGAATGCTGGTTTGTGGCACACCGGCACCCCCAAATGTCTTCCGTTGGTGTTCAAACTTTGTTTCGCCGCTTTATCTGAACCAAGGAACATTCTACGTGATTTCCGGAGAATTTTGTTCCGGAACCCCGGAATCCCGAAAAACCGTGTATTATACACTTCAATTTCAGCCGTTCGGAAGGTCGTACCGGACCCTGTTTCTTTTTCTCCCTGTTTTTCAATCACGCGTCCGAGCTCATTTCAGGAATCAACCTGTTCGATTTCAGGAATCAACCTGTTCGATTTCAGCCTCAAATAACGAGCTTTAACACATTTTTCACGATAATCCGAGTTTGGCGAATCTTTGGTTTGTGGCACACCGCACCCCCAAATGTCTTCCGTTGGTGCTCAAACTTTGCGTGGCCGCTTTATCTGACCCGAGGAACTTTCTATGTGATTTCCGGAGAATTTTGTTCGGGACCCCGGAATCCCCAAAAACCGTGTATTATACACTTCAATTTGTACCGTTCGGAATGTCGTACCGGACCTGTTTGTTTTCTCTCTGTTTTTCAATCACGCGTCCTAGCTCATTTCAAGAATCAAACTGTTCGATTTCAGGAATCAACTTGTTCAATTTGACCTCAAGTAACGAGCTTTAACACATTTTTCACGATAATCCGAGTTTGCGAATCTTTGGTTTGTGGCACCGGCACCCCAAATGTCTTCCGTTGGTGCTCAAACTTTGTTTCGCCGCTTTATCTGACCCAAGGAACATTCTACGTGATTTCCGGAGAATTTTGTTCCGAACCCGGAATCCCGAAAAACCGTGTATTATACACTTCAATTTCCACCGTTCGGAAGGTCGTCTGAGGACCCTGTTTCTTTTTTTCTCCTGTTTTTCAATCACGCGTCCGAGCTCATTTCAGGAATCAACCTGTTCAATTTATGGAATCAACCTGTTCGATTTCAGCCTCAAATAACGAGCTTTAACAAATTTTCACGATAATCCGAGTTTTGCGAATCTTTGGTTTCAGGCACACCGGCACCCCAAATGTCTTCCGTTGGTGCTCAAACTTTGCGTGGCCGCTTTATCTCGACCAGAGGAACTTTCTATGTGATTTCCGGAGAATTTTGTTAGGGACCGGAATCCGAAAACCGTGTATTATACACTTCAATTTACCGTTCGGAAAGTCGACGGACTCTGTTTCTTTTTCTCCTGTTTTTCAATCGCGTCGAGCTCATTTCAGGAATCAACCTGTTCGATTTCAGGAATCAACCTGTTCGATTTCGGCCTCAAATAACGAGTTTTAACACATTTTTCACGATAATCCGAGTTTGGCGAATCTTTGGTTTGTGGCACACTGGTACCCCCAAATGTCTTCCGTTGGTGCTCAAACTTTGCGTGGCCGCTTTATCTAACCCGAGGAACTTTCTATGTGATTTTCGGAGAATTTTGTTCCGGGACCCCGGAATCCCGAAAAACCGTGTATTATACACTTCAATTTCAGCCGTTCGGAATGTCGTACCGGACCCTGTTTGTTTTTCTCTCTGTTTTACAATCACGCGTCCTAGCTCATTTCAGGAATCAAACTGTTCGATTTCAGGAATCAACTTGTTCAATTTCAGCCTCAAATAACGAGCTTTAACACATTTTTCACGATAATCCGAAGTTTGGTGAATCTTTGGTTTGTGGCACACCGGCACCCCAAATGTCTTCCGTTGGTGCTCAAACTTTGTTTCGCCGCTTTATCTGACCCAAGGAACATTCTACGTGATTTCCGGAGAATTTTGTTCAGGAACCCCTAAATCGAAAAACCGTGTATTATACACTTCAATTTCACCGTTCGGAAGGTCGTACCGGACCCTGTTTCTTTTTCTCCCTGTTTTTCAATCACGCGTCCGAGCTCATTTCAGGAATCAACCTGTTCGATTTCAGGAATCAACCTATTCGATTTCAGCCTCAAATAACGAGTTTTAACAAATTTTTCACGATAATCCGAGTTTCGGCGAATGCTGGTTTGTGAAACACCGGCACCCCCAAATGTCTTCCGTTGGTGCTCAAACTTTGCGTGGCTGCTTTATCTGACCCGGGGAAATTTTTATGTGATTTCCGGAGAATTTTGTTCGGGGACCCCGGAATCCCGAAAAAACGTGTATTATACACTTCAATTTCAGCCGTTCGGAAGGTCGTACCGGACCCTGTTTCTTTTTCTCCCTGTTTTTCAATCACGAGTCCGAGCTCATTTTCAGAAATCAACCCGTTCGATTTCAGGAATCAACCCGTTCGATTTCAGGAATCAACTTTGTTCGATTTCGACCTCAAATAACGAGCTTTAACACATTTTTCACGATAATCGAGTTTCGACGAATCTTTGGTTTGTGGCACACCGGCACCCCAAATATCTTCCGTTGGTGCTCAAACTTTGCGTGGCCGCTTTATCGACCGAGGAACTTCTTATGTGATTTCGGAGAATTTTGTTCGGGACCGGAATCCCGAAAAAACGTGTATTATACATTTCAATTTCAGCCGTTCGGAAGGTCGTACCGGACCCTGTTTCTTTTTCTCCTTGTTTTTCAATCACGAGTCCGAGCTCATTTCAGGAATCAACCCGTTCGATTTCAGGAATCAACCTGTTCGATTTCAGCCTCAAATAACGAGTTTTAACACATTTTTCACGATAATCCGAGTTTCGGCGAATGCTGGTTTGTGGCACACCGGCACCCCCAAATGTCTTCCGTTGGTGCTCAAACTTTGCGTGGCCGCTTTATCTGACCCGAGGAACTTTCTATGTGATTTCCGGAGAATTTTGTTCCGGGACCCCGGAATCCCGAAAAACCGTGTATTAATACACTTCAATTTCAGCCGTTCGGAAAGTCGTACCGGACCCTGTTTCTTTTTCTCCCTGTTTTTCAATCACGAGTCCTAGCTCATTTCAGGAATCAACCTGTTCGATTTCAGGAATCAACCTGTTCGATTTAAACCTCAAATAACGAGTTTTAACACGTTTTTCACGATAATCCGAGTTTCGGCGAATGCTGGTTTGTGGCACACCGGCACCCTCAAATGTTTTCCGTTGGTGCTCAAACTTTGCGAGGCCGCTTTATCTAACCCGAGGAACTTTCTATGTGATTTCCGGAGAATTTTGCTCGGGGACCGGAATCCGAAAAACCGTGTATTATACACTTCAATTCGGCCTAGTTCGAAAGGTAAATCAGGACCCTGTTTCTTTTTCTCCTGTTTTTCAATCACGCGTCCGAGCTCATTTCAGGAATCAACCTGTTCAATTTATGGAATCAACTTTGTTCGATTTCGGCCTCAAATAACGAGCTTTAACAAATTTTTCACGATAATCCGAAGTTTCGCGAATCTTTGGTTTGCACACCGGCAGCACCCCCAAATGTCTTCCGTTGGTGCTCAAACTTTGCGTGGCCGCTTTATCGACCCGAGGAACTTTTTATGTGATTTCCGGAGAATTTTGTTCGGGACCGGAATCGAAAAACCGTGTATTATACACTTCAATTTGGCCGTTCGGAAAGTCGGACTCTGTTTCTTTTTCTCCCTGTTTTTCAATCACGCGTCCGAGCTCATTTCAGGAATCAACCTGTTCGATTTCAGGAATCAACCTGTTCGATTTCAGCCTCAAATAACGAGTTTTAACAAATTTTTCACGATAATCCGAGTTTCGGCGAATGCTGGTTTGTGGCACACTGGTACCCCCAAATGTCTTCCGTTGGTGCTCAAACTTTGCGTGGCCGCTTTATCTAACCCGAGGAACTTTCTATGTGATTTTCGGAGAATTTTGTTCCGGGACCCCGGAATCCCGAAAAACCGTGTATTATACACTTCAATTTCAGCCGTTCGGAATGTCGTACCGGACCCTGTTTGTTTTTCTCTCTGTTTTTCAATCACGCGTCCTAGCTCATTTCAGGAATCAAACTGTTCGATTTCAGGAATCAACTTGTTCAATTTCAGCCTCAAATAACGAGCTTTAACACATTTTTCACGATAATCCGAGTTTCGGCGAATGCTGGTTTGTGGCACACCGGCACCCCCAAATGTCTTCCGTTGGTGCTCAAACTTTGCGTGGCCGCTTTATCTGACCCGAGGAACTTTCTATGTGATTTCCGGAGAATTTTGTTCCGGGACCGGAATCCGAAAAACCGTGTATTAATACACTTCAATTTGCCGTTCGAAAGTCGATCGGACCCTGTTTCTTTTTCTCCTGTTTTTCAATCACGAGTCCTAGCTCATTTCAGGAATCAACCTGTTCGATTTCAGAATCAACTGTTCGATTTAAACCTCAAATAACGAGTTTTAACACGTTTTTCACGATAATCCGAAGTTTCGGCGAATCTTTGGTTTGTGGCACACCGCACCCTCAAATGTTTTCCGTTGGTGCTCAAACTTTGCGAGGCCGCTTTATCTAATCCGAGGAACTTTCTATGTGATTTCCGGAGAATTTTGCTCCGGGACCCCGGAATCCCGAAAAACCGTGTATTTATACACTTCAATTTCGGCCGTTCGGAAGGTCGTAACGGACCCTGTTTCTTTTTCTCCCGAATTTTCAATCACGCGTCCGAGCTCATTTCAGGAATCAACCTGTTCGATTTGGAATCAACTTTGTTCGATTTTCAGCCTCAAATAACGAGCTTTAACACATTTTTCACGATAATCGAGTTTCGCGAATCTTTGGTTTGTGGCACACCAAGCACCCCCAAATTTCTTCCATTGGTGCTCAAACTTTGCGTGGCCGCTTTATCTGACCGAGGAACTTTCTATGTGATTTCCGGAGAATTTTGTTTGGGACCCGGAATCTGAAAAACCGTGTATTATACACATCAATTTGGTAGTTCGGAAGGTAAATGGGACCTGTTTCTTTTTCTCCTGTTTTTCAATCACGAGTCCGAGCTCATTTCAGGAATCAACCCGTTCGATTTCAGGAATCAACCCGTTCGATTTCAGGAATCAACTTGTTCAATTTGACCTCAAATAACGAGCTTTAACACATTTTCACGATAATCGAGTTTGGCGAATTTGGTTTGTGGCACACGGCACCCCAAATGTCTTCCGTTGGTGCTCAAACTTTGCGTGGCCGCTTTATCTCGACCCGAGGAACATTCTACGTGATTTCGGAGAATTTTGTTCGGGACCGGAATCCAGAAAAACCGTGTATTATACACTTCAATTTCGGCCGTTCGGAAAGTCTGGGACTCTGTTTCTTTTTCTCCCTGTTTTTCAATCACGCGTCCGAGCTCATTTCAGGAATCAACCTGTTCGATTTCAGGAATCAACCTGTTCGATTTCAGCCTCAAATAACGAGTTTTAACAAATTTCTCACGATAATCCGAGTTTCGGCGAATGCTGGTTTGTGGCACACCGGAACCCCCAAATGTCTTCCGTTGGTGCTCAAACTTTCTCCCTGTTTTTCAATCACGTGTCCGAGCTCATTTCAGGAATCAACCTGTTCGATTTCAGGAATCAACCTGTTCGATTTCAGCCTCAAATAACGAGTTTTAACAAATTTCTCACGATAATCCGAGTTTGGCGAATCTTTGGTTTGTGGCACACCGGAACCCCCAAATGTCTTCCGTTGGTGCTCAAACTTTGTTTCGCCACTTTATTTAACCCGAGGAACTTTCTACGTGATTTCCGGAGAATTTTGTTCCGGAACCTCGGAATCCCGAAAAACCGTGTATTATACACTTCAATTTCAGCCGTTCGGAAGGTCGTACCGGACCCTGTTTCTTTTTCTCCCTGTTTTTCAATCACGTGTCCGAGCTCATTTCAGGAATCAACCTGTTCGATTTCAGGAATCAACCTGTTCGATTTAAGCCTCAAATAACGAGCTTTAACAAATTTTTCACGATAATCCAAGTTTCGGCGAATGCTGGTTTGTGGCACACCGGCACCCCCAAATGTCTTCCGTTGGTGCTCAAACTTTGTTTCGCCGCTTTATCTGACCCAAGGAACATTCTACGTGATTTCCGGAGAATTTTGTTCGGAACCTGGAATCCGAAAACCGTGTATTATACACTTCAATTTGGCCGTTCGGAAGGTCGTACGGACCCTGTTTCTTTTTCTCCCTGTTTTTCAATCACGCGTCCGAGCTCATTTCAGGAATCAACCTGTTCGATTTCAGGAATCAACCTGTTCGATTTCAGCCTCAAATAACGAACTTTAACAAATTTTTCACGATAATCCGAGTTTCGGCGAATCCTGGTTTGTGGCACACCGGCACTCCCAAATGTCTTCCGTTGGTGCTGAAACTTTGCGTGGCCGCTTTATCTGACCCGAGGAACTTTCTATGTGATTTCCGGAGAATTTTGTTCCGGGACCCCGGAATCCCGAAAAACCGTGTATTATACACTTCAATTTCAGCCGTTCGGAAAGTCGTACCGGGCTCTGTTTCTTTTTCTCCCTGTTTTTCAATCACGCGTCCAAGCTCATTTCAGGAATCAACCTGTTCGATTTCAGGAATCAACCTGTTCGATTTCAGGAATCAACCTGTTCGATTTCAGCCTTAAATAACGAGTTTTAACAAATTTTTCACGATAATCCGAGTTTCGGCGAATGCTGGTTTGTGGCACACCGGCACCTCCAAATGTCTTCCGTTGGTTCTCAAACTTTGCGTGGCCGCTTTATCTAACCCGAGGAACTTTCTATGTGATTTTCGGAGAATTTTGTTCCGGGACCCCGGAATCCCGAAAAACCGTGTATTATACACTTCAATTTCAGCCGTTCGGAATGTCGTACCGGACCCTGTTTGTTTTTCTCTCTGTTTTTCAATCACGCGTCCTAGCTCATTTCAGGAATCAAACTGTTCGATTTCAGGAATCAACTTGTTCAATTTCAGCCTCAAATAACGAGCTTTAACACATTTTTCACGATAATCCGAGTTTCGGCGAATGCTGGTTTGTGGCACACCGGCACCCCCAAATGTCTTCCGTTGGTGCTCAAACTTTGTTTCGCCGCTTTATCTGACCCAAGGAACATTCTACGTGATTTCCGGAGAATTTTGTTTAGGAACCGGAATCCCGAAAAACCAGTGTATTATACACTTCAATTTCGGCCGTTCGGAAGGTCGTAAATGCAGGACCCTGTTTCTTTTTCTCCTGTTTTTCAATCACGCTTCCGAGCTCATTTCAGGAATCAACCTGTTCAATTTCAGGAATCAACCTGTTCGATTTCAGCCTCAAATAACGAGCTTTAACAAATTTTTCACAATAATCAGTTTCGCGAATCTTTGGTTTGTGGCACACCGGCACCCCCAAATGTCTTCCGTTGGTGCTCAAACTTTGCGTGGCCGCTTTATCGACCCGAGGAACATTCTCTGTGATTTCGGAGAATTTTATTCGGGACCCCGGAATCCGAAAAACCGTGTATTATACACTTCAATTTGAGCCGTTCGGAAGGTAAATCTTTGGACCCGATTGTTTTTCTCCCTGTTTTTCAATCACGCGTCCGACCTCATTTCAGGAATCAACTCGTTCGATATCAGGAATCAACCTGTTCAATTTCAGCCTCAAATAACGAGCTTTAACGCATTTTTCACGATAATCCAAGTTTCGGCGAATGCTGGTTTGTGGCACACCGGCACCCCCAAATGTCTTCCGTTGGTGCTCAAAATTTGCGTGGCCGCTTTATCTGACCCGAGGAACTTTCTATGTGATTTCCGGAGAATTTTGTTAGGGACCCGGAATCCGAAAAAACCGTGTATTATACACTTCAATTTGAGCCGTTCGGAAGGTAAATAGGACCTGTTTGTTTTTCTCCCTGTTTTTCAATCACGCGTCCTAGCTCATTTCAGGAATCAAACTGTTCGATTTCAGGAATCAACTTGTTCGATTTCAGCCTCATATAACGAGCTTTAACACATTTTTCACGATAACCCGAGTTTCGGCGAATGCTGGTTTGTGGCACACCGGCACCCCCAAATGTCTTCCGTTGGTGGTCAAACTTTGCGTGGCCGCTTCATCTGACCCGAGGAACTTTCTATGTGATTTACGGAGAATTTTGTTCGGGGACCCCGGAATCCCGAAAAACCGTGTATATACACTTCAATTTCAGCCGTTCGGAAGGTCGTACCGGACCCTGTTTCTTTTTCTCCCTGTTTTTCAATCACGCGTCCGAGCTCATTTCAGGAATCAACCTGTTCGATTTCAGGAATCAACCTGTTCGATTTCAGCCTCAAATAACGAGCTTTAACAAATTTTTCACGATAATCCAAGTTTCGCGAATCTTTGGTTTGTGGCACACCGGCACCCCCAAATGTCTTCCGTTGGTGCTCAAACTTTGCGTGGCCGCTTTATCTCGACCCGAGGAACATTCTCTGTGATTTCCGTAGAATTTTATTAGGGTTGAATCCAAAACCGTGTATTATACACTTCAATTTAAGCCGTTCGGAAGGTCGTACTGGACCCTGATTGTTTTTCTCCCTGTTTTTCAATCACGCGTCCGACCTCATTTCAGGAATCAACTCGTTCGATTTCAGGAATCAACCTGTTCAATTTCAGCCTCAAATAACGAGCTTTAACGCATTTTTCACGATAATCCAAGTTTCGGCGAATGCTGGTTTGTGGCACACCGGCACCCCCAAATGTCTTCCGTTGGTGCTCAAAATTTGCGTGGCCGCTTTATCTGACCCGAGGAACTTTTTATGTGATTTCCGGAGAATTTTGTTCCGGGACCCCGGAATCCCGAAAAACCGTGTATTATACACTTCAATTTAGTAGTTCGGAAGGTAAATCGGACCCTGTTTGTTTTTCTCCCTGTTTTTCAATCACGCGTCCTAGCTCATTTCAGGAATCAAACTGTTCGATTTCAGGAATCAACTTGTTCGATTTCAGCCTCATATAACGAGCTTTAACACATTTTTCACGATAATCCGAGTTTCGGCGAATGCTGGGTTGTGGCACACCGGCACCCCCAAATGTCTTCCGTTGGTGGTCAAACTTTGCGTGGCCGCTTCATCTGACCCGAGGAACTTTCTATGTGATTTCCGGAGAATTTTGTTAGGGACCGGAATCCGAAAAACCGTGTATATACACTTCAATTTAGCCGTTCGGAAGGTCGTGACGGACCCTGTTTCTTTTTCTCCTGTTTTTCAATCACGCGTCCGAGCTCATTTCAGAAATCAACCTGTTCGATTTCAGGAATCAACCTGTTCGATTTTAACCTCAAATAACGAGCTTTAACACATTTTTCACGATAATCGAGTTTGGTGAATGCTCGTTTGTGGCACACCGGCACCCCTAAATGTCTTCCGTTGGTGCTCAAACTTTGCGTGGCCGCTTTATCTGACCCGAGGAACTTTCTATGTGATTTCCGGAGAATTTTGTTCCGGGACCCCGGAATCCCGAAAAACCGTGTATTATACACTTCAATTTCAGCCGTTCGGAAAGTCGTACCGGACTCTGTTTCTTTTTCTCCCTGTTTTTCAATCACGCGTCCGAGCTCATTTCAGGAATCAACCTGTTCGATTTCAGGAATCAACCTGTTCGATTTCAGCCTCAAATAACGAGTTTTAACAAATTTTTCACGATAATCCGAGTTTGCGAATCTTTGGTTTGTGGCACACCGGAACCCCCAAATGTCTTCCGTTGGTGCTCAAACTTTGCGTGGCCGCTTTATCTAACCCGAGGAACTTTCTATGTGATTTTCGGAGAATTTTGTTTCGGGACCCCGGAATCCCGAAAAACCGTGTATTATACACTTCAATTTCATCCGTTCGGAATGTCGTACCGGACCCTGTTTGTTTTTCTCTCTGTTTTTCAATCACGCGTCCTAGCTCATTTCAGGAATCAAACTGTTCGATTTCAGGAATCAACCTGTTCGATTTCAGCCTCAAATAACGAGTTTTAACAAATTTCTCACGATAATCCGAGTTTCGGCGAATGCTGGTTTGTGGCACACCGGAACCCCCAAATGTCTTCCGTTGGTGCTCAAACTTTGTTTCGCCACTTTATCTAACCCGAGGAACTTTCTACGTGATTTCCGGAGAATTTTGTTCCGGAACCTCGGAATCCCGAAAAACCGTGTATTATACACTTCAATTTACCCTAGTTCGGAAGGTAAGGTCGCAGGACCCTGTTTCTTTTTCTCCCTGTTTTTCAATCACGTGTCCGAGCTCATTTCAGGAATCAACCTGTTCGATTTCAGGAATCAACCTGTTCGATTTCAGCCTCAAATAACGAGCTTTAACAAATTTTTCACGATAATCCAAGTTTCGGCGAAACGCTGGTTTGTGGCACACCGGCACCCCCAAATGTCTTCCGTTGGTGCTCAAACTTTGCGTGGCCGCTTTATCGACCCGAGGAACTTTCTATGTGATTTCCGGAGAATTTTGTTCAGGGACCCCGAAAAACCGTGTATTATACACTTCAATTTGGTAGTTCGGAAAGTAAATCAGGGCTCTGTTTCTTTTTCTCCTGTTTTTCAATCACGCGTCCGAGCTCATTTCAGGAATCAACTGTTCGATTTCAGGAATCAACCTGTTCGATTTCAACCTCAAATAACGAGTTTTAACACATTTTTCACGATAATCCGAGTTTGGCGAATCTTTGGTTTGTGGCACACCGGCACCTCCAAATGTCTTCCGTTGGTTCTCAAACTTTGCGTGGCCGCTTTATCTAACCCGAGGAACTTTCTATGTGATTTTCGGAGAATATTGTTCCAGGACCCCGGAATCCCGAAAACCGTGTATTATACACTTCAATTTGACCTTTCGGAATGTAAATACTAGGACCCTGTTTGTTTTTCTCTCTTTTTTTCAATCACGCGTCCTAGCTCATTTCAGGAATCAAACTGTTCGATTTCAGGAATCAACTTGTTCAATTTCAGCCTCAAATAACGAGCTTTAACACATTTTTCACGATAATCAAGTTTCGGCGAATCTTTGGTTTGTGGCACACCGCACCCCCAAATGTCTTCCGTTGGTGCTCAAACTTTGTTTCGCCGCTTTATCTGACCCAAGGAACATTCTACGTGATTTCCGGAGAATTTTGTTCCGGAATCCCGAAAAATCGTGTATTATACACTTCAATTTAATTGCCCGTTCGGAAGGTCGTACTAGGACCCTGTTTCTTTTTCTCCTGTTTTTCAATCACGCGTCCGAGCTCATTTCAGGAATCAACCTGTTCAATTTCAGGAATCAACTGTTCGATTTGACCTCAAATAACGAGCTTTAACAAATTTTTCACGATAATCCGAGTTTTGCGAATCTTTGGTTTGTGGCACACCGGCACCCCCAAATGTCTTCCGTTGGTGCTCAAACTTTGCGTGGCGCTTTATCGACCCGAGGAACATTCTCTGTGATTTCGGAGAATTTTATTCGGGACCGGAATCCCAAAAACCGTGTATTATACACTTCAATTTAAGCCGTTCGGAAGGTCGTCTTGGACCACGATTGTTTTTTCCTGTTTTTCAATCACGCGTCCGACCTCATTTCAGGAATCAACTCGTTCGATTTCAGGAATCAACCTGTTCAATTTCAGCCTCAAATAACGAGCTTTAACGCATTTTTCACGATAATCCAAGTTTTTTGAATCTTTGGTTTGGCACACCGGCACCCCCAAATGTCTTCCGTTGGTGCTCAAAATTTGCGTGGCCGCTTTATCTGACCCGAGGAACTTTTTATGTGATTTCCGGAGAATTTTGTTCGGGACAGGAATCCGAAAAACCGTGTATTATACACTTCAATTTCGGGAAGTTCGGAAGGTCGCAGGACCCTGTTTGTTTTTCTCCTGTTTTTCAATCACGCGTCCTAGCTCATTTCAGAATCAAACTGTTCGATTTCAGGAATCAACTTGTTCGATTTCAGCCTCATATAACGAGCTTTAACACATTTTTCACGATAATCAGTTTGGCGAATCTTTGGTTTGTGGCACACCGGCACCCCCAAATGTCTTCCGTTGGTGGTCAAACTTTGCGTGGCGCTTCATCGACCGGGGAACTTTCTATGTGATTTCCGGAGAATTTTGTTCTGGGACCCGGAATCCCGAAAAACCGTGTATTATACACTTCAATTTCAGCCGTTCGGAAGGTCGTACCGGACCCTGTTTCTTTTTCTCCCTGTTTTTCAATCACGCGTCCTAGCTCATTTCAGGAATCAAACTGTTCGATTTCAGGAATCAACTTGTTCGATTTCAGCCTCAAATAACGAGATTTAATACATTTTTCACGATAATCCGAGTTTCGAAGAATGCTGGTTTGTGGCACACCGGCACCCCCAAATGTCTTCCGTTGGTGGTCAAACTTTGATTCGCCGCTTTATCTGACCTGAGGAAATTTCTATGTGATTTCCGGAGAATTTTGTTCCGGTACCCCGGAATCTCCAAAAACCGTGTATTATACACTTCAATTTCAGCCGTTCGGAAAGTCGTACCGGACCCTGTTTGTTTTTCTCCCTGTTTTTCAATCACGCGTCCTAGCTCATTTCAGGAATCAAACTGTTCGATTTCAGGAATCAACTTGTTCGATTTCAGCCTCATATAACGAGTTTAACACATTTTTCACGATAATCCGAGTTTGGGCGAATGCTGGTTTGTGGCACACCGGCACCCCCAAATGTCTTCCGTTGGTGCTCAAACTTTGTTTCGCCGCTTTATCTGACCCAAGGAACATTCTACGTGATTTCCGGAGAATTTTGTTCCGGAACCCCGGAATCCCGAAAAACCGTGTATTATACACTTCAATTTCAGCCGTTCGGAAGGTCGTACCGGACCCTGTTTCTTTTTCTCCCTGTTTTTCAATCACGCGTCCGAGCTCATTTCAGGAATCAACCTGTTCGATTTCAGGAATCAACCTGTTCGATTTCAGCCTCAAATAACGAGCTTTAACAAATTTTTCACGATAATCCGAGTTTGGCGAATCTTTGGTTTGTTGCACACGGCACCCCAAATGTCTTCCATTGGTGCTCAAACTTTGCGTGGTCGCTTTATCCGACCCGAGGAACTTTCTATGTGATTTCCGGAGAATTTTGTTAGGGACCCCGGAATCACGAAAAACCGCGTATTATACACTTCAATTTCAGTAGTTCGGAAGGTCGCGGACCGTGTTTGTTTTTCTCTCTGTTTTTCAATCACGCGTCCTAGCTCATTTTAGGAATCAAACTTCGATTTTGGGAATCAACTTGTTCGATTTGACCTCAAATAACGAGCTTTAACACATTTTTCACGATAATCCGAGTTTCGACGAATGATGGTTTGTGAAACACCAAGCACCCCAAATGTCTTCCGTTGGTGCTCAAACTTTGCGTGGCCGCTTTATCGACCGGGAAATTTTTTTGTGATTTAGGAGAATTTTGTTCGGGGACCGGAATCCCGAAAAACGTGTATTATACACTTCAATTTCAGCCGTTCGGAAGGTCGTGCAGGACCTGTTTCTTTTTTCTCCTGTTTTTCAATCACGAGTCCGAGCTCATTTCAGGAATCAACCCGTTCGATTTCAGGAATCAACCGTTCGATTTGACCTCAAATAACGAGCTTTAACGCATTTTTAACGATAATCCGAGTTTCGCGAATCTTTGGTTTGTGGCACACCGCACCCCCAAATGTCTTCCGTTGGTGCTCAAACTTTGCGCGCCGCTTTATATCGACCCGAGGAACTTTTTATGTGATTTCCGGAGAATTTTGTTAGGGACCACGGAATCCGAAAAAACGTGTATTATACACTTCAATTTCGGCCGTTCGGAAGGTCGTGCTTAGGGACGTTTGTTTTTCTCCCTGTTTTTCAATCACGCGTCCTAGCTCATTTCAGGAATCAAAATGTTCGATTTCAGTCTCAAATAACGAGCTTTAACACATTTTTCACGATAATCCAAGTTTCGGCGAATGCTGGTTTGTGGCACACCGGCACCCCCAAATGTCTTCCGTTGGTGGTCAAACTTTGCTTCGCCGCTTTATCTGACCTGAGGAACTTTCTATGTGATTTCCGGAGAATTTTGTTCCGGTACCTCGGAATCCCGAAAAGCCGTGTATTATACACTTCAATTTCAGCCGTTCGGAAGGTCGTACCGGACCCTGTTTGTTTTTCTCCCTGTTTTTCAATCACACGTCCTAGCTCATTTCAGGAATCAAACTGTTCGATTTCAGAAATCAACTTGTTCGATTTCAGCCTCATATAATGAGCTTTAACACATTTTTCACGATAATCCGAGTTTCGGCGAATGCTGGTTTGTGGCACACCGGCACCCCCAAATGTCTTCCGTTGGTGCTCAAACTTTGTTTCGCCGCTTTATCTGACCCGAGGAACATTCTACGTGATTTCCGGAGAATTTTGTTAGGGACTTGGAATCCCGAAAAACCGTGTATTATACACTTCAATTTCACCGTTCGGAAGGTAAATCGGACCTGTTTCTTTTTCGCCCTGTTTTTCAATCACGCGCCCGAGCTCATTTTAGGAATCAACTGTTCGATTTCGGGAATCAACTGTTCGATTTGACCTCAAATAACGAGCTTTAACAAATTTTTCACGATAATCCGAGTTTCGGCGAATCTTTGGTTTTGGCACACCGGCACCCCAAATGTCTTCCGTTGGTGCTAAAACTTTGCGTGGCCGCTTTATCTGACCCGAGGAACTTTCTATGTGATTTCCGGAGAATTTTGTTCCGGGACTCCGGAATCCCGAAAAACCGTGTATTATACACTTCAATTTCAGCCGTTCTGAAGGTCGTACCGGACCGTGTTATTTTTCTCTCTGTTTTTCAATCACGCGTCCTAGCTCATTTTAGGAATCAAACTGTTCGATTTCAGGAATCAACTTGTTCGATTTCAGCCTCAAATAACGAGCTTTAACACATTTTTCACGATAATCCGAGTTTCGACGAATGCTGGTTTGTGAAACACCGGCACCCCCAAATGTCTTCCGTTGGTGCTCAAACTTTGCGTGGCCGCTTTATCTGACCCGGGGAAATTTTTATGTGATTTCCGGAGAATTTTGTTCGGGGACCCCGGAATCCCGAAAAAACGTGTATTATACACTTCAATTTCAGCTGTTCGGAAGGTCGTACCGGACCCTAGTTGTTTTTCTCCCTGTTTTTCAATCACGTGTCCTAGCTCATTTTAGGAATCAAACTGTTCGATTTCAGTCTCAAATAACGAGCTTTAACACATTTTTCACGATAATCCAAATTTCGGCGAATGCTGGTTTGTGGCACACCGGCACCCCCAAATGTCTTCTGTTGGTGCTCAAACTTTGCTTCGCCGCTTTATCTGACCCGAGGAACTTTCTATGTGATTTCCGGAGAATTTTGTTCCGGGACTCCGGAATCCCGAAAAACCGTGTATTATACACTTCAATTTCAGCCGTTCGGAAGGTCGTGGATGGCCTGTTTGTTTTTCTCCCTGTTTTTCAATCACGCATCCTAGCTCCTTTCAGGAATCAAACTGTTCGATTTCAGGAATCAACCTGTTCGATTTCAGCCTCAAATAACGAGCTTTAACACATTTTTCACGATAATCCGAGTTTCGGCGAATGCAGGTTTGTGGCACACCGGCACCCCCAAATGTCTTACGTTGGTCCTCAAACTTTGCTTCGCCGCTTTATCTGACCCGAGGAACATTCTACGTGACTTCCGAAGAATTTTGTTCCGGGACCCCGGAATCCCGAAAAACCGTGTATTATACACTTCAATTTCAGCCGTTCGGAAGGTCGTACCAGACCCTGTTTCTTTTTCTCCTTGTTTTTCAATCACGCGTCCGAGATCATTTCAGGAATCAACTGTTCGATTTGACCTCAAATAACGAGCTTTAACACATTTTTCACGATAATCCGAGTTTGGCGAATCTTTGGTTTTGTAGGCACACCAAGCACCCCCAAATGTCTTCCGTTGGTGCTCAAACTTTGTGTGGCCGCTTAATCTGACCCGAGAAACTTTCTATGTGATTTCCGGAGAATTTTGTTACGGGACCCCGGAATCCCGAAAAACCGTGTATTATATATACACTTTAATTTCAGCCGTTCGGAAGGTCGTACCGGACCCTGTTTGTTTTTCTCTCTGTTTTTCAATCACGCGTCCTAGCTCATTTCAAGAATCAAACTGTTCGATTTCAGGAATCAACTTGTTCGATTTCAGCCTCAAATAACGAGCTTTAACACATTTTTCACGATAATCCGAGTTTCGACGAATCTTTGGTTTTCAGGCACACCGGCACCCCAAATGTTTTCCGTTGGTGCTCAAACTTTGCGTGGCCGCTTTATCGACCCGAGGACTTTTTATGTGATTTAGGAGAATTTTGTTAGGGACCTAATCCCAAAAAACGTTTATTATACACTTCAATTTCAGCCGTTCGGAAGGTCGTACCGGACCCTATTTCTTTTTCTCCCTGTTTTTCAATCACGCGTCCGAGCTCATTTCAGGAATCAACCTGTTCGATTTCAGCCTCAAATAACGAGCTTTAACACATTTTTCACGATAATCCGAGTTTTGGCGAATCTTTGGTTTCAGGCACACCAAGCATTCCCCAAATGTCTTCCGTTGGTGCTCAAACTTTGTGTGGCCGCTTTATCTGACCCGAGAAACTTTCTATGTGATTCCCGGAGAATTTTGTTCCGGGACCCCGGAATCCCGAAAAACCGTGTATTATATATACACTTCAATTTCAGACGTTCGGAAGGTCGTACCGGACCCTGTTTGTTTTTCTCTCTGTTTTTCAATCACGAGTCCTAGCTCATTTCAGGAATCAAACTGTTCGATTTCAGGAATCAACTTGTTCGATTTCAGCCTCAAATAACGAGTTTTAACACGTTTTTCACGATAATCCGAGTTTTGGCGAATGCTGGTTTGTGGCACACCGGCACCCCCAAATGTCTTCCGTTGGTGCTCAAACTTTGCGAGGCCGCTTTATCTGACCCGAGGAACTTTCTATGTGATTTCCGGAGAATTTTGTTCCGGGACCCCGGAATCCCGAAAAACCGTGTATTATACACTTCAATTTCACCGTTCGGAAGGTCGACGGACCGTTTCTTTTTCTCCTGTTTTTCAATCACGCGTCCGAGCTCATTTCAGGAATCAACCATTCGATTTGTGAATCAACTGTTCGATTTTGACCTCAAATAACGAGCTTTAACACATTTTTCACGATAATCCGAGTTTCGGCGAATGCTGGTTTGTGGCACACCGGCACCCCAAAAGTCTTCCGTTGGTGCTCAAACTTTGCGTGGCCGCTTTATCTACCCGAGGAACTTTTTATGTGATTTCCGTAGAATTTTGTTCCGGGACCCCGGAATCCCGAAAAACCGTGTATTATAAACTTCAATTTCACCCGTTCCGAAGGTCGTACCGGACCCTGTTTGTTTTTCTCTCTGTTTTTCAATCACGCGTCCTAGCTCATTTCAGGAATCAAACTGTTCGATTTCAGGAATTAACTTGTTCGATTTCAGCCTCAAATAACGAGCTTTAACACATTTTTCACGATAATCCGAGTTTCGACGAATCTTGGTTTTGGTACACCTAAGCACCCCAAATGTCTTCCGTTGGTGCTCAAACTTTGCGTGGCCGCTTTATCTGACCCGAGGAACTTTTTATGTGATTTCCGGAGAATTTTGTTCCGAGACCGAAATCCGAAAAAACGTGTATTATATACACTTCAATTTCACTGTTCGGAAGGTCGAAATGGGACCCTGTTTCTTTTTCTCCCTGTTTTTCAATCACGAGTCCGAGCTCATTTCAGGAATCAACCCGTTCGATTTCAGGAATTAACCCGTTCGATTTCGTGAATCGACTTTCGATTTGACCTCAAATAACGAGCTTTAACACATTTTTCACGATAATCCGAGTTTTGGCGAATCTTTGGTTTGTTGCACACCGGCACCCCCAAATGTCTTCCGTTGGTGCTCAAACTTTGCGTGGCCGCTTTATCCGACCCGAGGAACTTTTTATGTGATTTCCGGAGAATTTTGTTAGGGACCACTAATCCCGAAAAAAAACGGTATTATACACTTCAATTTTTGTTCGGAAGGTCGAGGACCTCGTTTGTTTTTCTCCCTGTTTTTCAATCACGCGTCCTAGCTCATTTCAGGAATCAAACTATTCGATTTCAGTAATCAACCTGTTCGATTTCAGCCTCAGATAACGAGCTTTAACACATTTTCACGATAATCCGAGTTTCGGCGAATGCTGGTTTGTGGCACACCGGCACCCCCAAATGTCTTCCGTTGGTGCTCAAACTTTGCTTCGCCGCTTTATCTGACCCGAGGAACATTCTACGTGATTTCCGGAGAATTTTGTTCCGGGACCCCGGAATCCCGAAAAACCGTGTATTATACACTTCAATTTCAGCCGTTCGGAAGGTCGTACCGGACCCTGTTTCTTTTTCTCCCTGTTTTTCAATCACGCGTCCGAGCTCATTTCAGGAATCAACCTGCTCGATTTTAGGAATCAACATGTTCGATTTTAGCCTCAAATAACGAGCTTTAACACATTTTTCACGATAATCCGAGTTTTGGCGAATGCTGGCACACCGGCACCCCCAAATGTCTTCCGTTGGTGCTCAAACTTTGCGTGGCCGCTTTTTCTGACCCGAGGACTTTCTATGTGATTTCCGGAGAATTTTGTTCCGGTAACTCGGAATCCCGAAAAAACGTGTATTATACACTTCAATTTCAGCCGTTCGGAAGGTCGTACCGGACCCTGTTTCTTTTTCTCCCTGTTTTTCAATCACGAGTCCGAGCTCGTTTCAAGAATCAACCCGTTAGATTTCAGGAATCAACCTGTTCGATTTCAGCCTCAAATAACGAGCTTTAACACATTTTTCACGATAATCCGAGTTTCGGCGAATGCTGGTTTGTGGCACACCGGCACCCCCAAATGTCTTCCGTTGGTGCTCAAACTTTGCGTGGCCACTTTATCTGACCCGAGGAACTTTTTATGTGATTTCCGGAGAATTTTGTTCCGTGACTCTAATCCCAAAAACGTGTATTATACACTTCAATTTGAGACGTTCGGAAGGTAAATAACGGACCTGTTTGTTTTTTCTCTCTGTTTTTCAATCACGAGTCCTAGCTCATTTCAGGAATCAAACTGTTCGATTTCGTGAATCAACTTGTTCGATTTCAGCCTCAAATAACGAGTTTTAACACGTTTTTCACGATAATCCGAGTTTTGGCGAATCTTTGGTTTCAGGGCACACCGGCACCCCCAAATGTCTTCCGTTGGTGCTCAAACTTTGCGAGGCCGCTTTATCTGACCCGAGGAACTTTCTATGTGATTTCCGGAGAATTTTGTTCCGGGAACCCGGAATCCCGAAAAACCGTGTATTATACACTTCAATTTCAGCCGTTCGGAAGGTCGATCGGACCCTGTTTCTTTTTCTCCTGTTTTTCAATCACGCGTCCGAGCTCATTTCAGGAATCAACCTGTTCGATTTCAGGAATCAACTGTTCGATTTCAACCTCAAATAACGAGCTTTAACACATTTTTCACGATAATCCGAGTTTCTGCGAATCTTTGGTTTTGGCACACCGGCACCCCAAAAGTCTTCCGTTGGTGCTCAAACTTTGCGTGGCCGCTTTATCTACCCGAGGAACTTTTTATGTGATTTCCGTAGAATTTTGTTCCGGGACCCCGGAATCCCGAAAAACCGTGTATTATAAACTTCAATTTCACCCGTTCCGAAGGTCGTACCGGACCCTGTTTGTTTTTCTCTCTGTTTTTCAATCACGCGTCCTAGCTCATTTCAGGAATCAAACTGTTCGATTTCAGGAATTAACTTGTTCGATTTCAGCCTCAAATAACGAGCTTTAACACATTTTTCACGATAATCCGAGTTTCGACGAATGCTGGTTTGTGGCACACCGGCACCCCCAAATGTCTTCCGTTGGTGCTCAAACTTTGCGTGGCCGCTTTATCTGACCCGAGGAACTTTTTATGTGATTTCCGGAGAATTTTGTTCCGAGACCCCGAAATCCCGAAAAAACGTGTATTATATACACTTCAATTTCAGCCGTTCGGAAGGTCGTACCGGACCCTGTTTCTTTTTCTCCCTGTTTTTCAATCACGAGTCCGAGCTCATTTCAGGAATCAACCCGTTCGATTTCAGGAATTAACCCGTTCGATTTCAGGAATCGACTGTTCGATTTCAAACCTCAAATAACGAGCTTTAACACATTTTTCACGATAATCCGAGTTTGCGAATCTTTGGTTTGTTGCACACCGCACCCCCAAATGTCTTCCGTTGGTGCTCAAACTTTGCGTGGCCGCTTTATCTGACCCGAGGAACTTTTTATGTGATTTCCGAGAATTTTGTTCGGGACCACTAATCCCGAAAAAACGGTATTATACACTTCAATTTTTTGCTCGGAAGGTCGACAGGACCTTCGTTTGTTTTTCTCCCTGTTTTTCAATCACGCGTCCTAGCTCATTTCAGAATCAAACTATTCGATTTCGTAATCAACTCGTTCGATTTGACCTCGGATAACGAGCTTTAACACATTTTCACGATAATCCGAGTTTGGCGAATCTTTGGTTTGTGGCACACCTAAGCACCCCAAATGTCTTCCGTTGGTGCTCAAACTTTGCTTCGCCGCTTTATCTGACCCGAGGAACATTCTACGTGATTTCTGGAGAATTTTGTTCCGGACCTTAATCCCGAAACCCGTGTATTATACACTTCAATTTCACCGCTTCGGAAGGTAAATCAGGACCCTGTTTCTTTTTCTTCCTGTTTTTCAATCACGCGTCCGAGCTCATTTCAGGAATCAACCTGTTCGATTTTAGGAATCAACATGTTCGATTTTAGCCTCAAATAACGAGCTTTAACACATTTTTCACGATAATCCGAGTTTTGGCGAATGCTCGCACACCGGCACCCCCAAATGTCTTCCGTTGGTGCTCAAACTTTGCGTGGCCGCTTTTTCTAACGACCCGAGGACTTTCTATGTGATTTCCGGAGAATTTTGTTCCGGAACTCGGAATCCCAGAAAAAACGTGTATTATACACTTCAATTTGTACTGTTCGGAAGGTAAACTTAGGACCTCGTTTCTTTTTCTCCCTGTTTTTCAATCACGAGTCCGAGCTCGTTTCAAGAATCAACCCGTTAGATTTCAGGAATCAACCTGTTCGATTTCAGCCTCAAATAACGAGCTTTAACACATTTTTCACGATAATCCGAGTTTTGCGAATCTTTGGTTTTGGCACACCGGCACCCCCAAATGTCTTCCGTTGGTGCTCAAACTTTGCGTGGCCACTTTATCTCACCCGAGGAACTTTTTATGTGATTTCCGGAGAATTTTGTTCCGTGACTCAGGAATCCGAAAAACGTGTATTATACACTTCAATTTCACCGTTCGGAAGGTCGTCGGACTGTTTCTTTTTCTCCCTGTTTTTCAATCACGAGTCCGAGCTCATTTCAGGAATCAACCCGTTCGATTTCAGGAATCAACCTGTTCGATTTCAGCCTCAAATAACGAGCTTTAACAAATTTTTCACGATAATCCGAGTTTCGGCGAATGCTGGTTTGTGGCACACCGGCACCCCAAATGTCTTCCGTTGGTGCTCAAACTTTGCTTCGCCGCTTTATCTGACCCGAGGAACATTCTATGTGATTTCCGGAGAATTTTGTTCCGGGACCCCGGAATCCCGGAAAACCGTGTATTATATACACTTCAATTTCAGCCGTTCGGAAGGTCGTACCGGACCCTGTTTCTTTTTCTCCCTGTTTTTCAATCACGCGTCCGAGCTCATTTCAGGAATCAACCCGTTCGATTTCAGGAATCAACCTGTTCGATTTCAGCCTCAAATAACGAGCTTTAACACATTTTTCACGATAACCGAGTTTCGCGAATCTTTGGTTTTGGCACACCGGCACCCCAAATGTCTTCCGTTGGTGCTCAAACTTTGCGTGGCTGCTTTATCTGACCCGAGGAACTTTTTATGTGATTTCCGGAGAATTTTGTTCGGGACCCGGAATCCGAAAAACGTGTATTATACACTTCAATTTCACTGCCGTTCGGAAGGTCGACGGACCCTGTTTCTTTTTCTCCCTGTTTTTCAATCACGAGTCCGAGCTCATTTCAGGAATCAACCCGTTCGATTTCAGGAATCAACCTGTTCGATTTCAGCCTCAAATATCGAGCTTTAACACATTTTTCACGATAATCAGAGTTTCGGCGAATGCTGGTTTGTGGCACACTGGCACCTCCAAATGTCTTCCGTTGGTGCTCAAACTTTGCGTGGCCGCTTTATCTAACCCGAGGAACTTTCTATGTGATTTCCGGAGAATTTTGTTCCGGGACCCCGGAATCCCGAAAAACCGTGTATTAATACACTTCAATTTCAGCCGTTCGGAAAGTCGTACCGGACCCTGTTTCTTTTTCTCCCTGTTTTTCAATCACGAGTCCGAGCTCATTTCAGGAATCAACCTGTTCGATTTAAGGAATCAACCTGTTCGATTTGAGCCTCAAATAACGAGTTTTAACACGTTTTTCACGATAATCCGAGTTTCGGCGAATGCTGGTTTGTGGCACACCGGCACCCTCAAATGTTTTCCGTTGGTGCTCAAACTTTGCGAGGCCGCTTTATCTAACCCGAGGAATTTTCTATGTGATTTCCGGAGAATTTTTGTTCGGACCGGAATCTGAAAAACCGTGTATTATACACTTCAATTTCACCGTTCGGAAGGTCGTCGACCAGGACCGTTTCTTTTTCTCCTGTTTTTCAATCACGCGTCCGAGCTCATTTCAGGAATCAACCTGTTCGATTTCAGGAATCAACCTGTTCGATTTCAGCCTCAAATAACGAGCTTTAACACATTTTTCACGATAATCCGAGTTTCGGCGAATGCTGGTTTGTGGCACACCGGCACCCCCAAATGTCTTCCGTTGGTGCTCAAACTTTGCGTGGCCGCTTTATCTGACCCGAGGAACTTTCTATGTGATTTCCGGAGAATTTTTATCCGGGACCCCGGAATGTCGAAAAACCGTGTATTATACACTTCAATTTCACTGCGTTCGGAAGGTCGACGGACCCTGTTTCTTTTTCTCCCTTTTTTCAATCACGCGTCCGAGCTCATTTCAGAATCAACCTGTTCGATTTCAGGAATCAACCTGTTCGATTTCACCTCAAATAACGAGCTTTAACACATTTTTCACGATAATCCGAGTTTCGTGAATCTTTGGTTTGTGGCACACCGGCACCCCCAAATGTCTTCCGTTGGTGCTCAAACTTTGCGTGGCCGCTTTATCGACCCGAGGAACTTTCTATGTGATTTTCGGAGAATTTTGTTCGGGACCCCAAGATCCCGAAAAACGTGTATTATACACTTCAATTTTTAGTTCGTTCGGAAGGTCGTATCGGACCTGTTTCTTTTTCTCCTGTTTTTCAATCACGAGTCCGAGCTCATTTCGGGAATCAACCTGTTCGATTTCAGAATCAACCTGTTCGATTTCGACCTCAAATAACGAGTTTTAACATATTTTTCACGATAATCCGAGTTTCGGCGAATCTTGGTTTGTGGCACACCGGCACCCCAACTGTCTTCTCGTTGGTGCTCAAACTTTGCTTCGCCGCTTTATCGACCAAGAACATTCTATGTGATTTCCGGAGAATTTTGTTCAGGGACCCCGGAATCCCGGAAAACCGTGTATTATACACTTCAATTTCGGCCGTTCGGAAGGTCGCACGGACCTGTTTTTTTTCCTCGTTTTTCAATCACGCGTCCGAGCTCATTTCAGGAATCAACCTGTTCGATTTCAGCCTCAAATAACGAGCTTTAACACATTTTTCACGATAATCCAGGTTTGGCGAATCTTTGGTTTCAGGCACACCAAGCACCCCCAAATGTCTTCCGTTGGTGCTCAAACTTTGCGTGGCCACTTTATCTCACCCGAGGAACTTTTTATGTGATTTCCGGAGAATTTTGTTCCGTGACTCCGGAATCCCGAAAAAACGTGTATTATACACTTCAATTTCAGCCGTTCGGAAGGTCGTACCGGACCCTGTTTCTTTTTCTCTCTGTTTTTCAATCACGAGTCCGAGCTCATTTCAGGAATCAATCCGTTCGATTTCAGGAATCAACCTGTTCGATTTCAGCCTCAAATAACGAGCTTTAACACATTTTTCACGATAATCCGAGTTTGGCGAATCTTTGGTTTGTGGCGCACCGGCACCCCCAAATGTCTTTCGTTGGTGATCAAACTTTGCGTGGCCGCTTTATCTAACCCAAGGAACTTTCTATGTGATTTCCAGAGAATTTTGTTCCGGACCGAATCGAAAAACCGTGTATTATACACTTCAATTTCAGCCGTTCGGAAAGTCGCATAGGACCGTTTCTTTTTCTCCTGTTTTTCAATCACGAGTCCGAGCTCATTTCAGAATCAACCTGTTCGATTTCAGGAATGAACCTGTTCGATTTGAGCCTCAAATAACGAGTTTTAACACGTTTTTCACGATAATCCGAGTTTCGGCGAATCTTTGGTTTCAGGCACACCGGCACCCTCAAATGTTTTCCGTTGGTGCTCAAACTTTGCGAGGCCGCTTTATCTAACCCGAGGAACTTTCTATGTGATTTCTGGAGAATTTTGTTAGGAACCCTGGAATCCCGAAAAACCGTGTATTATACACTTCAATTTCAAACGTTCGGAAGGTCGCACTGCACTCGTTTTTTTTCCCGTTTTTCAATCACGCGTCCGAGCTCATTTCGTAGAATCAACTGTTCGATTTCAGGAATCAACCTGTTCGATTTCAGCCTCAAATAACGAGCTTTAACACATTTTTCACAATAATCCGAGAGTTTGGTGAATCTTTGGTTTTCAGGCACACCGGCACCCCCAAATGTCTTCCGTTGGTGCTCAAACTTTGCGTGGCCACTTTATCTGACCCGAGGAACTTTTTATGTGATTTCCGGAGAATTTTGTTCCGTGACTCCGGAATCCCGAAAAAACGTGTATTATACACTTCAATTTGTGTTCGGAAGGTAACGGACCTGTTTTCTTTTTCTCTCTGTTTTTCAATCACGAGTCCGAGCTCATTTCAGGAATCAACCCGTTCGATTTCAGGAATCAACCTGTTCGATTTCAGCCTCAAATAACGAGCTTTAACACATTTTTCACGATAATCCGAGTTTGGCGAATCTTTGGTTTCAGGCACACCGGCACCCTCAAATGTTTTCCGTTGGTGCTCAAACTTTGCGAGGCCGCTTTATCTAACCCGAGAAACTTTCTATGTGATTTCCGGAGAATTTTGTTCCGGAACCCCGGAATCCCGAAAAACCGTGTATTATACACTTCAATTTCAAATTAGTTCGGAAGGTAAATCGAGGACCTGTTTCTTTTTCTCCCTGTTTTTCAATCACGTGTCCGAGCTCATTTCAGGAATCAACCTGTTCGATTTCAGGAATCAACCTGTTCGATTTCAGCCTCAAATAACGAGCTTTAACACATTTTTCACGATAATCCGAGTTTCGGCGAATCGATTTGTGGCACACCGGCACCCCAAATGTCTTCCGTTGGTGCTCAAACTTTGCGTGGCCGCTTTATCGACCGGTGAACTTTCTATGTGATTTCCGGAGAATTTTTATCCGGAACCCCGGAATCCCGAAAAACCGTGTATTATACACTTCAATTTTTGCCGTTCGGAAGGTTGTTCCGGACCCTGTTTCTTTTTCTCCCTGTTTTTCAATCACGAGTCCGAGCGCATTTCGAGGAATCAACCTGTTTGATATCAGGAATCAACCTGTTCGATTTCAGCTCAAATAACGAGTTTTAACACATTTTTCACGATAATCCGAGTTTTGCGAATCTTTGGTTTGTGGCACACCGACACCCCCAAATGTCTTCCGTTGGTGCTCAAACTTTGCGTGGCCGCTTTATCTGACCCGAGGAACTTTTTATGTGATTTCCGGAGAATTTTGTTCCGGGACCCCGGAATCCCGAAAAACCGTGTATTATACACTTCAATTTCAGCCGTTCGGAAGGTCGTCATGTAGGACCCTGTTTCTTTTTCTCCCCGTTATTCAATCACGTGTCCGAGCTCATTTCGGAATCAACCCGTTCGATTTCAGGAATCAACTTTGTTCGATTTGACCTCAAATAACGAGCTTTAACACATTTTTCACGATAATCCGAGTTTGGCGAATCTTTGGTTTGTGGCACACCGGCACCCCCAAATGTATTCCGTTGGTGCTCAAACTTTGCGTGGTCGCTTTATCTGACCCGAGGAACTTTCTATGTGATTTCCGGAGAATTTTGTTCCGGAACCCCGGAATCCCGAAAAACCGTGTATTAATACACTTCAATTTCAGCCGTTCGGAAAGTCGTACCTGACCCTGTTTCTTTTTCTCGCTGTTTTTCAATCACGAGTCCGAGCTCATTTCAGGAATCAAACTGTTCGATTTCAGGAATCAACCTGTTCGATTTGAGCCTCAAATAACGAGTTTTAACACGTTTTTCACGATAATTTGAGTTTCGGCGAATCTTTGGTTTGGCACACCGGCACCTCAATTGTTTTCCGTTGGTGCTCAAACTTTGCGAGGCCGCTTTATCTAACCCGATGAACTTTCTATGTGATTTCCGGAGAATTTTGTTCCGGGACCCCGGAATCCCGAAAAACCGTGTATTAATACACTTCAATTTCAGCCGTTCGGAAGGTCGTACCGGACCCTGTTTCTTTTTCTCCCTGTTTTTCAATCACGAGTCCGAGCTCATTTCAGGAATCAACCTGTTCGATTTCAGGAATCAACCTATTCGATTTGAGCCTCAAATAACGAGTTTTAACACGTTTTTCACGATAATCCGAGTTTCGGCGAATGCTGGTTTGTGGCACACCGGCACCCTCAAATGTTTTCCGTTGGTGCTCAAACTTTGCGAGGCCGCTTTATCTAACCCGAGGAACTTTCTATGTGATTTCCGGAGAATTTTGTTCCGGAACCCCGGAATCCCGAAAAACCGTGTATTATACACTTCAATTTCAGCCGTTCGGAAGGTCGTACCGGACCCTGTTTCTTTTTCTCCCTGTTTTTCAATCACGCGTCCGAGCTCATTTCAGGAATCAACCTGTTCGATTTCAGCCTCAAATAACGAGCTTTAACACGTTTTTCACGATAATCCGAGTTTCGGCGAATGCTGGTTTGTGGCACACCGGCACCCTCAAATGTTTTCCGTTGGTGCTCAAACTTTGCGAGGCCGCTTTATCTAACCCGAGGAACTTTCTATGTGATTTCCGGAGAATTTTGTTAGGGACCGGAATCCCAAAAACCGTGTATTAATACACTTCAATTTCAGCCGTTCGGAAAGTCGTACCGGACCCTGTTTCTTTTTCTCTCTGTTTTTCAATCACGAGTCCGAGCTCATTTCAGGAATCAACCCGTTCGATTTCAGGAATCAACCTGTTCGATTTGAGCCTCAAATAACGAGTTTTAACACGTTTTTCACGATAATTTGAGTTTCGGCGAATGCTGGTTTGTGGCACACCGGCACCCTCAATTGTTTTCCGTTGGTGCTCAAACTTTGCGAGGCCGCTTTATCTAACCCGATGAACTTTCTATGTGATTTCCGGAGAATTTTGTTCCGGGACCCCGGAATCCCGAAAAACCGTGTATTAATACACTTCAATTTCAGCCGTTCGGAAAGTCGTACCGGACCCTGTTTCTTTTTCTCTCTGTTTTTCAATCACGAGTCCGAGCTCATTTCAGGAATCAACCCGTTCGATTTCAGGAATCAACCTGTTCGATTTCAGCCTCAAATAACGAGCTTTAACACATTTTTCACGATAATCCGAGTTTCGGCGAATGCTGGTTTGTGGCGCACCGGCACCCCCAAATGTCTTCTGTTGGTGATCAAACTTTGCGTGGCCGCTTTATCTAACCCAAGGAACTTTCTATGTGATTTCCAGAGAATTTTGTTCCGGGACCCCGGAATCCCGAAAAACCGTGTATTATACACTTCAATTTCAGCCGTTCGGAAAGTCGTACCGGACCCTGTTTCTTTTTCTCCCTGTTTTTCAATCACGAGTCCGAGCTCATTTCAGGAATCAACCTGTTCGATTTCAGGAATGAACCTGTTCGATTTGAGCCTCAAATAACGAGTTTTAACACGTTTTTCACGATAATCCGAGTTTCGGCGAATGCTGGTTTGTGGCACACCGGCACCCTCAAATGTTTTCCGTTGGTGCTCAAACTTTGCGAGGCCGCTTTATCTAACCCGAGGAACTTTCTATGTGATTTCCGGAGAATTTTGTTCCGGAACCCCGGAATCCCGAAAAACCGTGTATTATACACTTCAATTTCAGCCGTTCGGAAGGTCGTACCAGACCCTGTTTTTTTTCTCCCTGTTTTTCAATCACGCGTCCGAGCTCATTTCAGAATCAACCTGTTCGATTTCAGGAATCAACCTGTTCGATTTCAGCCTCAAATAACGAGCTTTAACACATTTTTCACAATAATCCGAGTTTCGGCGAATCTTTGGTTTCAGGCACACCGGCACCCCCAAATGTCTTCCGTTGGTGCTCAAACTTTGCGTGGCCACTTTATCTCACCCGAGGAACTTTTTATGTGATTTCGGAGAATTTTGTTCCGTGACTCGGAATCCCGAAAAACGTGTATTATACACTTCAATTTCAGCCGTTCGGAAGGTCGTACCGGACCCTGTTTCTTTTTCTCTCTGTTTTTCAATCACGAGTCCGAGCTCATTTCAGGAATCAACCCGTTCGATTTCAGGAATCAACCTGTTCGATTTCAGCCTCAAATAACGAGCTTTAACACATTTTTCACGATAATCCGAGTTTCGGCGAATGCTGGTTTGTGGCACACCGGCACCCTCAAATGTTTTCCGTTGGTGCTCAAACTTTGCGAGGCCGCTTTATCTAACCCGAGGAACTTTCTATGTGATTTCCGGAGAATTTTGTTCCGGAACCCCGGAATCCCGAAAAACCGTGTATTATACACTTCAATTTCAGCCGTTCGGAAGGTCGTAACGGACCCTGTTTCTTTTTCTCCCTGTTTTTCAATCACGTGTCCGAGCTCATTTCAGGAATCAACCTGTTCGATTTCAGGAATCAACCTGTTCGATTTCAGCCTCAAATAACGAGCTTTAACACATTTTTCACAATAATCCGAGTTTCGGCGAATGCTGGTTTGTGGCACACCGGCACCCCCAAATGTCTTCCGTTGGTGCTCAAACTTTGCGTGGCCGCTTTATCTGACCCGGTGAACTTTCTATGTGATTTCCGGAGAATTTTTATCCGGGACCCCGGAATCCCGAAAAACCGTGTATTATACACTTCAATTTCAGCCGTTCGGAAGGTCGTTCCGGACCCTGTTTCTTTTTCTCCCTGTTTTTCAATCACGAGTCCGAGCGCATTTCAGGAATCAACCTGTTCGATATCAGGAATCAACCTGTTCAATTTCAGCCTCAAATAACGAGCTTTAACACATTTTTCACGATAATCCGAGTTTCGGCGAATGCTGGTTTGTGGCACACCGACACCCCCAAATGTCTTCCGTTGGTGCTCAAACTTTGCGTGGCCGCTTTATCTGACCCGAGGAACTTTTATGTGATTCCGGAGAATTTTGTTCCGGGACCCGAATCCCAAAAACGTGTATTATATACACTTCAATTTTTACCGTTCGGAAGGTCGCATCGGACCCTCGTTTCTTTTTCTCCCTGTTTTTCAATCACGTGTCCGAGCTCATTTCAGGAATCAACCCGTTCGATTTCAGGAATCAACCTGTTCGATTTCAGCCTCAAATAACGAGCTTTAACACATTTTTCACGATAATCCGAGTTTCGGCGAATGCTGGTTTGTGGCACACCGGCACCCCCAAATGTATTCCGTTGGTGCTCAAACTTTGCGTGGTCGCTTTATCTGACCCGAGGAACTTTCTATGTGATTTCCGGAGAATTTTGTTCCGGAACCCCGGAATCCCGAAAAACCGTGTATTAATACACTTCAATTTCAGCCGTTCGGAAAGTCGTACCTGACCCTGTTTCTTTTTCTCGCTGTTTTTCAATCACGAGTCCGAGCTCATTTCAGGAATCAAACTGTTCGATTTCAGGAATCAACCTGTTCGATTTGAGCCTCAAATAACGAGTTTTAACACGTTTTTCACGATAATTTGAGTTTCGGCGAATGCTGGTTTGTGGCACACCGGCACCCTCAATTGTTTTCCGTTGGTGCTCAAACTTTGCGAGGCCGCTTTATCTAACCCGATGAACTTTCTATGTGATTTCCGGAGAATTTTGTTCCGGGACCCCGGAATCCCGAAAAACCGTGTATTAATACACTTCAATTTTCTGTAGTTCGGAAAGTCGTCATAGGACCCGTTTCTTTTTCTCCCTGTTTTTCAATCACGAGTCCGAGCTCATTTCAGGAATCAACCTGTTCGATTTCAGGAATCAACCTGTTCGATTTGAGCCTCAAATAACGAGTTTTAACACGTTTTTCACGATAATCCGAGTTTTGCGAATCTTTGGTTTGTGGCACACCGGCACCCTCAAATGTTTTCCGTTGGTGCTCAAACTTTGCGAGGCCGCTTTATCTAACCCGAGGAACTTTCTATGTGATTTCCGGAGAATTTTGTTAGGAACCCGGAATCGGAAAAACCGTGTATTATACACTTCAATTTCACCGTTCGGAAGGTCGCCCGGACCTGTTTCTTTTTCTCCTGTTTTTCAATCACGCTTCCGAGCTCATTTCAGGAATCAACCTGTTCGATTTCACCTCAAATAACGAGCTTTAACACATTTTTCACGATAATCCGAGTTTCGGCGAATCTTTGGTTTTGTACACCAAGCACCCTCAAATGTTTTCCGTTGGTGCTCAAACTTTGCGAGGCCGCTTTATCTAACCCGAGGAACTTTCTATGTGATTTCCGGAGAATTTTGTTCCGGAACCCGGAATCCCGAAAAACCGTGTATTATACACTTCAATTTCAGCCGTTCGGAAGGTCGTACCGGACCCTGTTTCTTTTTCTCCCTGTTTTTCAATCACGCGTCCGAGCTCATTTCAGGAATCAACCTGTTCGATTTCAGGAATCAACCTGTTCGATTTCAGCCTCAAATAACGAGCTTTAACACATTTTTCACAATAATCCGAGTTTGCGAATCTTCGGTTTCAGGCACCGGCACCCCAAATGTCTTCCGTTGGTGCTCAAACTTTGCGTGGCCGCTTTATCGACCCGAGGAACTTTCTATGTGATTTCCGGAGAATTTTTATCAGGGACCCGGAATCCCGAAAAACCGTGTATTATACACTTCAATTTCTGCCCGTTCGGAAGGTAAATCGGACCCTGTTTCTTTTTCTCCCTTTTTTCAATCACGCGTCCGAGCTCATTTCAGGAATCAACCTGTTCGATATCGGAATCAACCTGTTCGATTTCACCTCAAATAACGAGCTTTAACACATTTTTCACGATAATCCGAGTTTCGGCGAATCTTTGGTTTGTCAGGCACACCGACACCCCCAAATGTCTTCCGTTGGTGCTCAAACTTTGCGTGGCCGCTTATCTGACCCGAGGAACTTTTTATGCGGAGAATTTTGTTCGGGACCGGAATCGGAAAAAACGTGTATTATACACTTCAATTTGGTCGTTCGGAAGGTCGTCAGGACCTGTTTCTTTTTCTCCTGTTTTTCAATCACGAGTCCGAGCTCATTTCAGGAATCAACCTGTTCGATTTCACCTCAAATAACGAGCTTTAACACATTTTTCACGATAATCCGAGTTTCGGCGAATGCTGGTTTGTGGCACACCGGCACCCCCAAATGTATTCCGTTGGTGCTCAAACTTTGCGTGGTCGCTTTATCTGACCCGAGGAACTTTCTATGTGATTTCCGGAGAATTTTGTTAGGAACCCGGAATCCCAAAAACCGTGTATTAATACACTTCAATTTCATTGCCGTTCGGAAAGTCGTACGACCTGTTTCTTTTTCTCATTGTTTTTCAATCACGAGGTGAGCTCATTTCGGGAATCAAACTGTTCGATTTCAGGAATCAACCTGTTCGATTTGAGCCTCAAATAACGAGTTTTAACACGTTTTTCACGATAATCCGAGTTTCGCGAATTTGGTTTGTGGCACACCGGCACCCTCAAATGTTTTCCGTTGGTGCTCAAACTTTGCGAGGCCGCTTTATCTAACCCGATGAACTTTCTATGTGATTTCCGGAGAATTTTGTTAGGGACTCGGAATCCCGAAAAACCGTGTATTATACACTTCAATTTCACCGTTCGGAAGGTCACAGGACCCGTTTCTTTTTCTCCTGTTTTTCAATCACGCGTCCGAGCTCATTTCAGGAATCAACCTGTTCGATTTCAGGAATAAACTTGTTCGATTTCAGCCTCAAATAACGAGCTTTAACACATTTTTCACGATAATCCGAGTTTTTGCGAATGCTTGTTTCTGGCACACCGGCACCCTCAAATGTCTTCCGTTGGTGCTCAAACTTTGCGTGGCCGCTTTATCTCACCCGAGGAACTTTCTATGTGATTTCCGGAGAATTTTGTTAGGGACCGGAATCAAAACCGTGTATTATACACTTCAATTTCAGTCGTTCGGAAGGTCGTACCGGACCCTGTTTCTTTTTCTCCCTATTTTTCAATCACGCGTCCGAGCTCATTTCAGGAATCAACCTGTTCGATTTCAGGAATCAACCTGTTCGATTTCAGCCTCAAATAACGAGCTTTAACACATTTTTCACGATAATCCGAGTTTCGACGAATCTTTGGTTTCAGGCACACCGGCACCCCCAAATGTCTTCCGTTGGTGCTCAAACTTTGCGTGGCCACTTTATCTGACCCGAGGAACTTTTTATGTGATTTCCGGAGAATTTTGTTCCGTGACTCCGGAATCCCGAAAAAACGTGTATTATACACTTCAATTTCAGCCGTTCGGAAGGTCGTACCGGACCCTGTTTCTTTTTCTCTCTGTTTTTCAATCACGAGTCCGAGCTCATTTCAGGAATCAACCCGTTCGATTTCAGGAATCAACCTGTTCGATTTCAGCCTCAAATAACGAGTTTTAACACATTTTTCACGATAATCCGAGTTTCGGCGAATGCTGGTTTGTGGCACACCGGCACCCTCAAATGTTTTCCGTTGGTGCTCAAACTTTGCGAGGCCGCTTTATCTAACCCGAGGAACTTTCTATGTGATTTCCGGAGAATTTTGTTCCGGAACCCCGGAATCCCGAAAAACCGTGTATTATACACTTCAATTTCAGCCATTCGGAAGGTCGTACCGGACCCTGTTTCTTTTTCTCCCTGTTTTTCAATCACGTGTTCGAGCTCATTTCAGGAATCAACCTGTTCGATTTCAGCCTCAAATAACGAGCTTTAACACATTTTTCACGATAATCCGAGTTTGGCGAACGGTTTCAGGCACAGCACCCCCAAATGTCTTCCGTTGGTGCTCAAACTTTGCGTGGCCGCTTTATCTGACCGGTGAACTTTCTATGTGATTTCCGGAGAATTTTTATCCGGGACCCCGGAATCCCGAAAAACCGTGTATTATACACTTCAATTTCAAAGTAGTTCGGAAGGTCGTTAGGACCTGTTTCTTTTTCTCCCGTTTTTCAATCACGAGTCCGAGCGCATTTCAGAATCAACCTGTTCGATATCGGGAATCAACCTGTTCGATTTTGACCTCAAATAACGAGCTTTAACACATTTTTCACGATAATCCGAGTTTCGGCGAATGCTGGTTTGTGGCACACCGCACCCTCAAATGTCTTCCGTTGGTGCTCAAACTTTGCGTGGCCGCTTATATGACCCAAGGAACTTTCTATGTGATTTCTGGAGAATTTTGTTAGGGACCGGAATCTGAAAAAACCGTGTATTATACACTTCAATTTCAAATTGTTCGGAAGGTCGTCTCGGACCCTGTTTCTTTTTCTCCCTATTTTTCAATCACGCGTCCGAGCTCATTTCAGAATCAACCTGTTCGATTTCAGGAATCAACCGTTCGATTTCGATTTCACCTCAAATAACGAGCTTTAACACATTTTTCACGATAATCCGAGTTTCGACGAATCTTTGGTTTGTAGGCACACCAAGCACCCCCAAATGTCTTCCGTTGGTGCTCAAACTTTGCGTGGCCACTTTATCTGACCCGAGGAACTTTTTATGTGATTTCCGGAGAATTTTGTTCCGTGACTCCGGAATCCCGAAAAAACGTGTATTATACACTTCAATTTCAGCCGTTCGGAAGGTCGTACCGGACCCTGTTTCTTTTTCTCTCTGTTTTTCAATCACGAGTCCGAGCTCATTTCAGGAATCAACCCGTTCGATTTCAGGAATCAACCTGTTCGATTTCAGCCTCAAATAACGAGCTTTAACACATTTTTCACGATAATCCGCGTTTCGGCGAATGTTGGTTTGTGGCACACCGGCACCCCCAAATGTTTTCCGTTGGTGCTCAAACTTTGCGAGGCCGCTTTATCTAACCCGAGGAACTTTCTATGTGATTTCCGGAGAATTTTGTTCCGGAACCCCGGAATCCCGAAAAACCGTGTATTATACACTTCAATTTCAGCCATTCGGAAGGTCGTACCGGACCCTGTTTCTTTTTCTCCCTGTTTTTCAATCACGTGTTCGAGCTCATTTCAGGAATCAACCTGTTCGATTTCAGCCTCAAATAACGAGCTTTAACACATTTTTCACAATAATCCGAGTTTCGGCGAATCTTTGGTTTCAGGCACACCAAGCACCCCCAAATGTCTTCCGTTGGTGCTCAAACTTTGCGTGGCCGCTTTATCTGACCCGGTGAACTTTCTATGTGATTTCCGGAGAATTTTTATCCGGGACCCCGGAATCCCGAAAAACCGTGTATTATACACTTCAATTTCAGCCGTTCGGAAGGTCGTTCCGGACCCTGTTTCTTTTTCTCCCTGTTTTTCAATCACGAGTCCGAGCGCATTTCAGGAATCAACCTGTTCGATATCAGGAATCAACCTGTTCGATTTCAGCCTCAAATAACGAGCTTTAACACATTTTTCACGATAATCCGAGTTTCGGCGAATGCTGGTTTGTGGCACACCGACACCCCCAAATGTCTTCCGTTGGTGCTCAAACTTTGCGTGGCCGCTTTATATGACCCGAGGAACTTTTTATGTGATTTCCGGAGAATTTTGTTCCGGGACCGGAATCCAAAAAACGTGTATTATATACACTTCAATTTCAGTCGTTCGGAAGGTCGTACCGGACCCTGTTTCTTTTTCTCCCTGTTTTTCAATCACGTGTCCGAGCTCATTTCAGGAATCAACCCGTTCGATTTCAGGAATCAACCTGTTCGATTTCAGCCTCAAATAACGAGCTTTAACACATTTTTCACGATAATCCGAGTTTGGCGAATCTTTGGTTTGTGGCACACCGGCACCCCCAAATGTATTCCGTTGGGGCTCAAACTTTGCGTGGTCGCTTTATCTTACCCGAGGAACTTTCTATGTGATTTCCGGAGAATTTTGTTCCGGAACCCCGGAATCCCGAAAAACCGTGTATTATACACTTCAATTTCAGCCGTTCGGAAGGTCGCCCCGGACCCTGTTTCTTTTTCTCCCTGTTTTTCAATCACGCTTCCGAGCTCATTTCAGGAATCAACCTGTTCGATTTCAGCCTCAAATAACGAGCTTTAACACGTTTTTCACGATAATCCGAGTTTTGAATCTTTGGTTTTAGGCACACCTCGGCACCCTCAAATGTTTTCCGTTGGTGCTCAAACTTTGCGAGGCCGCTTTATCTAACCCGAGGAACTTTCTATGTGATTTCCGGAGAATTTTGTTCGGAACCCGGAATCGAAAAACCGTGTATTATACACTTCAATTTCGGCCCGTTCGGAAGGTCGTCCGGACCCTGTTTCTTTTTCTCCTGTTTTTCAATCACGCGTCCGAGCTCATTTCAGGAATCAACTGTTCGATTTCAGGAATCAACCTGTTCGATTTCAGCATCAAATAACGAGCTTTAACACATTTTTCACAATAATCAGGAGTTTCGGTGAATCTTTGGTTTGTGGCACACCAAGCACCCCAAATGTCTTCCGTTGGTGCTCAAACTTTGCGTGGCCGCTTTATCTCGACCCGATGAACTTTCTATGTGATTTCGGAGAATTTTTATCAGGGACCGGAATCCCGAAAAACCGTGTATTATACACTTCAATTTCACCGTTCGGAAGGTCGTCAGGACCTGTTTCTTTTTCTCCTGTTTTTCAATCACGCGTCCGAGCTCATTTCAGGAATCAACCTGTTCGATATCAGGAATCAACCTGTTCGATTTCAGCCTCAAATAACGAGCTTTAACACATTTTTCACGATAATCCGAGTTTCGGCGAATGCTGGTTTGTGGCACACCGACTGTAACAACCCGGATTATAAAACAAAGGGAAAACGTATATCAAATGTATTATCAGAGTATAACAATGATAAAAGGGTCAAGGTAGCTAAACACACGACCAATCCGGTTTCGCTACTAAATCAAAACCAAACTATTACATTATTAAAAGGTTCTTAAAACATAAAGCAAAGTCCTAATTTATTATTAAGCTCGCTTCGCACATTCCCCAAGCAAGCGTCAACCAAACAGCAACAAGCGTTCAACCTGAACAACCTGAGAAGGGGGTCGACAATTCAGTCGGGAGTAACTAGATGCTCTCCCAGTCATGTTTACAACAACTGAATATAATCAACAATCATTAACAAATGAAATGTAAAACCAGTAAACATGCGAGATCATCTATACTCATGAAAGACCCAACAAAGCTTACCATGACTTAATCAATCTTAACGGACGCAACCATGCAACCTAGACCATAAGCAACCACTAGACCATGAATACTTACAAGACTAGTAGCGACAAACGACCCACAACAACCTAAGGCACAAAGCTAGCATTAAAGCATAGCAAACATGGTGACACACAATCCACAGCAACAGAAGGCACAAAGCTAGCAATCAAGCATAGCGAATAGAGCGAACGCCCGTTAGAGCGTATAACCACTGCCTCTAACTGATGGAGCGTATAACCACTGCCTCCACCGGTACTATGTATAGCGTATAACCACTGCCTATATGTCTAAGACTGGCCGGACTCTCGGTGCAATAGCGTACACCGAACGACACTCGGGAACGGAGCGTATAACCACTGCCTCTGGCTAGTTCCGAACATAGACCCACAATCCCGCATCGACGGGTGACGTTATTTCGTTCCGATAGTATATAGCTGATACTACCGCCATCTATTCAAACTAGCAAACCACAAATGCACAGTATAACTGACTGTACTAACATGCGTGAACAACATCACGACTCAACTCGTAGAATAGTATAACCGACCATCCTACTCATCATATGAACAAGAGTAACCAAAGATATATGTGCAAACACAAGGACATAACATGTTGAACACAATACAACATATGAAACAAGTATAAGCAACCAATGTTATAGTAACTTCAGTTATAACTTTAATATTAACCATGCAATGTTATAATAACCTTAACCATAACATAAACTCTGGATGCGAGGTTATAGTAACCTCTACTATAACTTCAATCTTTATGACTTGAAGTTACACTTACCTCAACTACAACCTTGACACGAAACACAAAGTTATACTAGTTCTAACCATAACCTTGAGCCATAAATCTCAGGATATATTAGTTCCAGCCATAACCTTATCTCGTACTTCAATGTTATAGTTGCCTCAGCCATAACTAGAGTAACTACCCAAAGTTGTATTAACTTTAGCTATAACACTTGAATCATCATCAATGTTATACTAGCTTTAGCTATAACTTTGGAGAGCACCCTTGGCCGCTTATCATGCCGCCACTAGGGTTTGATTCGGAAACCCTAATTACGCTCATGACACCCATAATAAACATATAAACAACATACGATATATAATTAATGCATAAAAACATATACGAACATGCGAAACATATAATTAACATGATAATAAATAATCAAACATGTACCAATCATACAAGACAATCATTAAATCATATTAATTACATCAATTGACATAAACACAATTAAAAGAAAACACCTAGTTACCTTTTTAGCGATTAACGACCACAATAAAGAAAACCTCCATGAAAGACACGATCATTAAAACTTGTCTCCACCACGTGACAACGTACCCAAAAGCGACATAAAATAAAAGCACGGACGGAAACCCTTGAAAACGCCATGAAAGACTCTTCTTCTTCTTTACCCATTAAAATAAGAGACCATAAAGGTAGGTCTAAAGGTCCATACAAATAATTGCCATAAAATTATTTGGAGAATAAATTATTGTAAAGGTAAGAGCAAGGATTGTGAAAATATAATTTGTGTATGAGTTTGGAAGAAGAAAAGATATTCGACAATGGAATCAAAGGGAGAAAAGAAGAATAAAAGAGAGAAAAGGAGGAAGGCGTGCCGCTGGTTTTCACGTAGAAAATTAGGTTGAGCAACCTAGTTGCTAGCTTAGGGTTTTGTATTTATAAGAGAGGAGAGGCGTGCGGCACTTGCACGTGTGAAACCAAAATAGGTTGACCTAGTTGCTTGCTAGGTTAATTCTATTTATAAGGGATTAACTAATGGGCTTTGGGTCCATTAGCTTATACAATGGATTATCTGATTATAAATCCGATTGGACCATATTAAAACGCAAGGGGAGCTTATTATAGAAAAGTAATTATTAACTTAAAATAGTAAAATCGTGCACGGACATTTTAACCGATCAAAAGTATATTAAAACGTGAAATAATAAAATATAGAACGAAGACAATAAATATAAATATTTCCAAAATACATTAATATACTTCGAAATAATTAATTTAATAAAAATACTTTTATAATAAAATATTATTATAAAACACGGGGTGTTACAATCCAACCCCCTAAAAAGAAGTTTCGTCCTCGAAACTTGAAATTCAAAGATAAAATCAAAAGAAGGTAAGAATTACAAGTGATCATCAACTAAACTCATCTCAAAATCCTAACCGCTGCGCACTCTGATCCTTAACAACGGTTAAACCAAAGAAAAGATATCCCAAATCCTCAATGTTATTATCATCTTCACACACTTTACGATCTCAAAAGCTACATCAAACTCATACCATCAAAGATCACGCTAACTCATATCATCTCAACCTAAAATGATCATTAAGCCAACATCTAATCCTCATATTTGAAACACTCATCCAACTACCATTAACCATCATTAAACAACATATATGCCCTCTCAAAATTGTGAACTCATTACAATTACTCCAAATTCACATATCCTTTAACAAATACTCCAATTCTAGTTTACCATTCACCACCAGATCTGGCAATAACCAAAACCCCAAACAGATAATCTCTAAACCAAGAACATCTTTCGAATGAGAAAACTCTTTCACTCACGAGCGCCATTACAATCACTCCTACTCTAATATCCTCAAAGCGAGTAGTGCTTACTACCAATCACAACTCTTAAGCTCAAAAGCCTTTATTATAAAACCTCGATAATTCTCGTTATACATTAGTATCCAAACTCATCAATCTCAGACCTCAAACTCCGACTAAACTGTCAAAATCCTATCCAACCTCAATCTCATGACAAAATCTTTAGTCACACTCGCGAAACACAATCATTTCTTTTGAATACTTCACGAGATTCCTAAGCACCCACGAAACTATAATCCTTTATTACGTCAGTACCTATTGTACCGTAACACACTTGCCATCGATAACGCAATTCCATCAAAGCGTAATAACAACACCATACAACTCTCATCACCTGTGCTCACATAACAACAAGCTTATAACCTCAACTTCCAATCACAGTTTACTATCCATGACTATCATCTCAACATCACAAATCCACCACAAGACTTTATTAATCTATGTCCTTCAATTAAACGCTCATACTCTTTAAATGAAACATCTTTAACCTCAGATACCACAAACAAACATCTATGTACCCTCAATATAAAACATCCTCAAACTTTCATAACTTAATATAACACCTTTAAAACACCTTCTCCAAAACTCTATATGTTATCCCAATTCATATTCACATACCACCATGCTACTATGTTCTCAACCTCAAATAACCAAACATCACACTCGAAGCATACAACATCGCTTGGCAACGAATCCAAGATTCCACTACGGGATGATCACAAGTAGCTCTAAAGAGATTTCGAACATTTTCAACTTACCATGAACGAATAAATAACTTGCAAACAAAAACAAAACATTTTCGTGCAATAACACAAGGCAAAAGAACATATTCTTTTGGGAAGTAAAAGCTTAGAGAGAAATCAATATGAAAAAGGCAATCACGAAAGTGCAAAGAAGAAGGAACTGGAGCTGAAATAAAGAACCAATAGAGAGTAACGATAGATGAAAAGGACAAAGGACAAAGATAAAAGAAAACTTTTAGTCTGAAGGCTCAAATAGAAGAGGTATGGTTAACACGTGCAAGGATGACAAGAACAGACGACTCAAAAACAATTCTATTAGACCGAAGATGACACCTTAACATAAGATAAATAAGGCACGATAACCAAGGTCTTACAAATATCGTACAATCGTCACTTAAGGTAACAATGTCTCGAAACATCCTTTCATCGTATCTCAATAATACCTCATGACCAACAAATCTCTATATAATTGCCCTTTTACAAACACTACATTCCTCATTTCATCAACTGATCTCAAAACCTTTAACTCTCGAGATCTTAAACTTTCAAGACATCCAACTCTCATGTCCTTCCACTCTCAAGAACTCCATATAATCACACTTAACGAATCAATCCATAGCAAACTCTATATCCTCAAAAGTTGGACACCACGATACATTATAACCATCGTCGACAAGGCCATTCACTAAGTCAACGCGAGAACACCTTAACATTAAAACTCACAAATCCATAAATTATAATTCGTCTCTTTCAATCAATCCTTTAAAAGGTATGATCCGTAAATAACCCCTCAACGGATAAATCATAAAATCTTTCATAACTCACTAATTGCCAATAACAATTCTTACTCCTCAAATATGTTATTCCAGTTACAGACGAGTATAGTCTCCAAAATTCCCAACGTGCTCAATCATAACTCCACGATAATTCTGAACTCATTTTCATTACTCTACTCTCGATCCATAAATAACTCACATAACTTTTCCCTTAACACAAGACAAAAACCCAATAATTCCCAACGGTCAAGAGCATAAGTCACGAATATTCCCAAATAATACCATAAGATAAATCTACTCATTATGTCTCTCACTTCTTGTGAAACTATGAAACCACAATCATACATATTATGCCACATATCATCGTCGTCTATCATCAATAAATATTTCCTCAAGCACATAAAAGAACATAACGCCTATAATCCCAAAGGAAACATCGTCATAACAACTTCTATTCCCAAAGTAAACTTCATCTCAATAACCTCTAATCTCAAGTAAACTCCTTCGTTACCAAACTCATAATAACAATTACTCTTTTCTTTCATACCTTAACATCCAAATCTTCCAATCAATCCTAACTTGAAACCTCAAGAAACCACAAGAAGATCAACCTCGAAATCACCTCAAACAAGGACATCGCCACCAAATAATCCAAAAGGACGAAAGTACGATAAGAGTAAAGCTCGGGTTACCAAGGATTAAAAGTTTTGACCAACATGTACCCACATGCACGATAAGTAACATGTAAGAAACATTTTCAAAATCGACTATCTTTCAAATCAACAAAGCATTCTCGAAAAATTGTTCATGGAAATACATTTTATACAATTAATAACGATAAACATTCAGACATAAATAAACAAATACATGAACAAAACATTTAATACAATTAATGACGATATACATTAAGACAAAAACAAACAAATACATGAACAAAACATGTGATGCAATTAATAACGATGTGGAATGTTAAGACATGAAAGTAAGTACACAAACAACAAATATAATACAATTAATAAAGATATGAAACATTAGGGCATAAATAAACATGTGCATAAACAACACATGTAACATAATTAATAATTATACGAAACATTAACGCATAAACAAACAAGCCCTTAATTGTTTCTACCCCATTTGCTCTCACTCATTTACTAAGTCATTTATTTTAGTCATCAACTAAGCGAGAGTTGGGAGCGTGTTCGCTCTGATACCAACTGTAACAACCCGGATTATAAAACAAAGGGAAAACGTATATCAAATGTATTATCAGAGTATAACAATGATAAAAGGGTCAAGGTAGCGGAAACACCTGACCAATCCGGTTCGCTACTAAATCAAAACCAAACTATTACATTATTAAAAGGTTCTTAAAACATAAAGCAAAGTCCTAATTTATTATTAAGCTCGCTTCGCACATTCCCCAAGCAAGCGTCAACCAAACAGCAACAAGCGTTCAACCGAACAACCGAGAGAAGGGGTCGACAATTGATCGGGAGTAACTAGATGCTCTCCCAGTCATGTTTACAACAACTGAATATAATCAACAATCATTAACAAATGAAATGTAAAACCAGTAAACATGCGAGATCATCTATACTCATGAAAGACCCAACAAAGCTTACCATGACTTAATCAATCTTAACGGACGCAACCATGCAACCTAGACCATAAGCAACCACTAGACCATGAATACTTACAAGACTAGTAGCGACAAACGACCCACAACAACCTAAGGCACAAAGCTAGCATTAAAGCATAGCAAACATGGTGACACACAATCCACAGCAACAGAAGGCACAAAGCTAGCAATCAAGCATAGCGAATAGAGCGAACGCCCGTTAGAGCGTATAACCACGCCTCTAATCGATGGAGCGTATAACCACCGCCTCCACCGGTACTATGTATAGCGTATAACCACGCCTATATGTCTAAGACTGGCCGGACTCTCGGTGCAATAACTGTACACCGAACGACACTCGGGAACCAGAGCGTATAACCACTGCCTCTGGCTAGTTCCGAACATAGACCCACAATCCCGCATCGACGGGTGACGTTATTTCGTTCCGATAGTATATAGCTGATACTACCGCCATCTATTCAAACTAGCAAACCACAAATGCACAAAGATAAGCGATTTGTACTAACATGCGTGAACAACATCACGACTCAACTCGTAGAATAGTATAACCGACCATCCTACTCATCATATGAACAAGAGTAACCAAAGATATATGTGCAAACACAAGGACATAACATGTTGAACACAATACAACATATGAAACAAGTATAAGCAACCAATGTTATAGTAACTTCAGTTATAACTTTAATATTAACCATGCAATGTTATAATAACCTTAACCATAACATAAACTCTGGATGCGAGGTTATAGTAACCTCTACTATAACTTCAATCTTTATGACTTGAAGTTACACTTACCTCAACTACAACCTTGACACGAAACACAAAGTTATACTAGTTCTAACCATAACCTTGAGCCATAAATCTCAGGATATATTAGTTCCAGCCATAACCTTATCTCGTACTTCAATGTTATAGTTGCCTCAGCCATAACTAGAGTAACTACCCAAAGTTGTATTAACTTTAGCTATAACACTTGAATCATCATCAATGTTATACTAGCTTTAGCTATAACTTTGGAGAGCACCCTTGGCCGCTTATCATGCCGCCACTAGGGTTTGATTCGGAAACCCTAATTACGCTCATGACACCCATAATAAACATATAAACAACATACGATATATAATTAATGCATAAAAACATATACGAACATGCGAAACATATAATTAACATGATAATAAATAATCAAACATGTACCAATCATACAAGACAATCATTAAATCATATTAATTACATCAATTGGCATAAACACAATTAAAAGAAAACACCTAGTTACCTTTTTAGCGATTAACGACCACAATAAAGAAAACCTCCATGAAAGACACGATCATTAAAACTTGTCTCCACCACGTGACAACGTACCCAAAAGCGACATAAAATAAAAGCACGGACGGAAACCCTTGAAAACGCCATGAAAGACTCTTCTTCTTCTTTACCCATTAAAATAAGAGACCATAAAGGTAGGTCTAAAGGTCCATACAAATAATTGCCATAAAATTATTTGGAGAATAAATTATTGTAAAGGTAAGAGCAAGGATTGTGAAAATATAATTTGTGTATGAGTTTGGAAGAAGAAAAGATATTCGACAATGGAATCAAAGGGAGAAAAGAAGAATAAAAGAGAGAAAAGGAGGAAGGCGTGCCGCTGGTTTTCACGTAGAAAATTAGGTTGAGCAACCTAGTTGCTAGCTTAGGGTTTTGTATTTATAAGAGAGGAGAGGCGTGCGGCACTTGCACGTGTGAAACCAAAATAGGTTGACCTAGTTGCTTGCTAGGTTAATTCTATTTATAAGGGATTAACTAATGGGCTTTGGGTCCATTAGCTTATACAATGGATTATCTGATTATAAATCCGATTGGACCATATTAAAACGCAAGGGGAGCTTATTATAGAAAAGTAATTATTAACTTCAAATAGTAAAATCGTGCACGGACATTTTAACCGATCAAAAGTATATTAAAACGTGAAATAATAAAATATAGAACGAAGACAATAAATATAAATATTTCCAAAATACATTAATATACTTCGAAATAATTAATTTAATAAAAATACTTTTATAATAAAATATTATTATAAAACACGGGGTGTTACACCGACACCCCCCAAATGTCTTCCGTTGGTGCTCAAACTTTGCGTGGCCGCTTTATCTGACCCGAGGAACTTTTTATGCGGAGAATTTTGTTCCGGGACCCCGGAATCCAGAAAAAACGTGTATTATACACTTCAATTTCAGTCGTTCGGAAGGTCGTACCGGACCCTGTTTCTTTTTCTCCCTGTTTTTCAATCACGAGTCCGAGCTCATTTCAGGAATCAACCTGTTCGATTTCAGCCTCAAATAACGAGCTTTAACACATTTTTCACGATAATCCGAGTTTCGGCGAATCTTTGGTTTTTCAGGCACACCGGCACCCCAAATGTATTCCGTTGGTGCTCAAACTTTGCGTGGCCGCTTTATCTGACCCGAGGAACTTTCTATGTGATTTCCGGAGAATTTTGTTCGGAACCCGAATCCGAAAAACCGTGTATTAATACACTTCAATTTATTAGTTCGGAAAGTCGTGACCGACCTGTTTCTTTTTTCTTTGTTTTTCAATCACGAGGCTGAGCTCATTTCAGGAATCAAACATTCGATTTCAGGAATCAACTGTTCGATTTGAGCCTCAAATAACGAGTTTTAACACGTTTTTCACGATAATCCGAGTTTGGCGAATCTTTGGTTTGTGGCACACGGCACCCTCAAATGTTTTCCGTTGGTGCTCAAACTTTGCGAGGCCGCTTTATCTAACCCGATGAACTTTCTATGTGATTTCCGGAGAATTTTGTTAGGGACTCGGAATCCCAGAAAAACAGTGTATTATACACTTCAATTTATTTAGTTCGGAAGGTCGTCTAGGACCCTGTTTCTTTTTCTCCTGTTTTTCAATCACGCGTCCGAGCTCATTTCAGGAATCAACCCGTTCGATTTCAGGAATAAACCTGTTCGATTTCAGCCTCAAATAACGAGCTTTAACACATTTTTCACGATAATCCGAGTTTCGGCAAATGCTTGTTTGTGGCACACCGGCACCCTCAAATGTCTTCCGTTGGTGCTCAAACTTTGCGTGGCCGCTTTATCTGACCCGAGGAACTTTCTATGTGATTTCCGGAGAATTTTGTTCCGGGACCCCGGAATCCTGAAAAACCGTGTATTATACACTTCAATTTCAGCCGTTCGGAAGGTCGTACCGGACCCTGTTTCTTTTTCTCCCTATTTTTCAATCACGCGTCCGAGCTCATTTCAGGAATCAACCTGTTCGATTTCAGGAATCAACCTGTTCGATTTAAGCCTCAAATAACGAGCTTTAACACATTTTTCACGATAATCCGAGTTTCGACGAATGCTGGTTTGTGGCACACCGGCACCCCCAAATGTCTTCCGTTGGTGCTCAAACTTTGCGTGGCCACTTTATCTGACCCGAGGAACTTTTTATGTGATTTCCGGAGAATTTTGTTCCGTGACTCCGGAATCCCGAAAAAACGTGTATTATACACTTCAATTTGGTAGTTCGGAAGGTAAATGCAGGACCTGTTTCTTTTTCTCTCTGTTTTTCAATCACGAGTCCGAGCTCATTTCAGGAATCAACCCGTTCGATTTCAGGAATCAACTGTTCGATTTGACCTCAAATAACGAGTTTTAACACATTTTCACGATAATCCGAGTTTGGCGAATCTTTGGTTTGTAGGCACACCGGCACCCTCAAATGTTTTCCGTTGGTGCTCAAACTTTGCGAGGCCGCTTTATCTAACCCGAGGAACTTTCTATGTGATTTCCGGAGAATTTTGTTCCGGAATCCCGAAAAACCGTGTATTATACACTTCAATTTGACCATTCGGAAGGTCGAGGACCTGTTTCTTTTTCTCCTGTTTTTCAATCACGTGTTCGAGCTCATTTCAGGAATCAACCTGTTCGATTTCAGCCTCAAATAACGAGCTTTAACACATTTTTCACAATAATCCGAGTTTGGCGAATCTTTGGTTTCAGGCACACCGGCACCCCCAAATGTCTTCCGTTGGTGCTCAAACTTTGCGTGGCCGCTTTATCTGACCCGGTGAACTTTCTATGTGATTTCCGGAGAATTTTTATCCGGGACCCCGGAATCCCGAAAAACCGTGTATTATACACTTCAATTTTAGTTCGGAAGGTCGTTAGGACTGTTTCTTTTTCTCCCTGTTTTTCAATCACGAGTCCGAGCGCATTTCAGGAATCAACCTGTTCGATATCAGGAATCAACCTGTTCGATTTCAGCCTCAAATAACGAGCTTTAACACATTTTTCACGATAATCCGAGTTTCGGCGAATGCTGGTTTGTGGCACACCGACACCCCCAAATGTCTTCCGTTGGTGCTCAAACTTTGCGTGGCCGCTTTATCTGACCCGAGGAACTTTTTATGTGATTTCCGGAGAATTTTGTTCCGGGACCCCGGAATCCCGAAAAAACGTGTATTATATACACTTCAATTTCAGCCGTTCGGAAGGTCGTACCGGACCCTGTTTCTTTTTCTCCCTGTTTTTCAATCACGCGTCCGAGCTCATTTCAGGAATCAACCCGTTCGATTTCAGGAATCAACCTGTTCGATTTCAGCCTCAAATAACGAGCTTTAACACATTTTTCACGATAATCCGAGTTTCGGCGAATGCTGGTTTGTGGCACACCGGCACCCCCAAATGTATTCCGTTGGTGCTCAAACTTTGCGTGGTCGCTTTATCTTACCCGAGGAACTTTCTATGTGATTTCCGGAGAATTTTGTTCGGGAATCCCGAAAAACCGTGTATTATACACTTCAATTTAAACCGTTCGGAAAGTCGACTGACCTGTTTCTTTTTTCATTTGTTTTTCAATCACGAGTCCGAGCTCATTTCAGGAATCAAACTGTTCGATTTCAGGAATCAACCTGTTCGATTTGAGCCTCAAATAACGAGTTTTAACACGTTTTTCACGATAATTTGAGTTTCGGCGAATGCTGGTTTGTGGCACACCGGCACCCTCAATTGTTTTCCGTTGGTGCTCAAACTTTGCGAGGCCGCTTTATCTAACCCGATGAACTTTCTATGTGATTTCCGGAGAATTTTGTTCGGGACCCGAATCCCCGAAAAACCGTGTATTAATACACTTCAATTTCACCGTTCGGAAAGTCGCACAGGACCTGTTTCTTTTTCTCCCTGTTTTTCAATCACGAGTCCGAGCTCATTTCAGGAATCAACCTGTTCGATTTCAGGAATCAACCTGTTCGATTTGAGCCTCAAATAACGAGTTTTAACACGTTTTTCACGATAATCCGAGTTTCGGCGAATGCTGGTTTGTGGCACACCGGCATCCTCAAATGTTTTCCGTTGGTGCTCAAACTTTGCGAGGCCGCTTTATCTAACCCGAGGAACTTTCTATGTGATTTCCGGAGAATTTTGTTCCGGACCCCGGAATCCCGAAAAACCGTGTATTATACACTTCAATTTCAGCCGTTCGGAAGGTCGTACCGGACCCTGTTTCTTTTTCTCCCTGTTTTTCAATCACGCGTCCGAGCTCATTTCAGGAATCAACCTGTTCGATTTCAGGAATCAACCTGTTCGATTTCAGCCTCAAATAACGAGCTTTAACACATTTTTCACAATAATCCGAGTTTCGGCGAATGCTGGTTTGTGGCACACCGGCACCCCCAAATGTCTTCCGTTGGTGCTCAAACTTTGCGTGGCCGCTTTATCTGACCCGAGGAACTTTCTATGTGATTTCCGGAGAATTTTTATCCGGGACCCCGGAATCCCGAAAAACCGTGTATTATACACTTCAATTTCAGCCGTTCGGAAGGTCGTACCGGACCCTGTTTCTTTTTCTCCCTGTTTTTCAATCACGCGTCCGAGCTCATTTCAGGAATCAACCTGTTCGATTTCAGGAATCAACCTGTTCGATTTGATCCTCAAATAACGAGCTTTAACACATTTTTCACGATAATCCGAGTTTCGGCGAATGCTGGTTTGTGGCACACCGACACCCCCCAAATGTCTTCCGTTGGTGCTCAAACTTTGCGTGGCCGCTTTATCTGACCCGAGGAACTTTTTATGCGGAGAATTTTGTTCCGGGACCCCGGAATCCCGAAAAAACGTGTATTATACACTTCAATTTCAGCCGTTCGGAAGGTCGTACCGGACCCTGTTTCTTTTTCTCCCTGTTTTTCAATCACGAGTCCGAGCTCATTTCAGGAATCAACCTGTTCGATTTCAGCCTCAAATAACGAGCTTTAACACATTTTTCACGATAATCCGAGTTTCGGCGAATCTTTGGTTTGTCAGGCACACCGGCAGCACCCCCAAATGTATTCCGTTGGTGCTCAAACTTTGCGTGGTCGCTTTATCTGACCCGAGGAACTTTCTATGTGATTTCCGGAGAATTTTGTTCCGGAACCCCGGAATCCCGAAAAACCGTGTATTAATACACTTCAATTTCAGCCGTTCGGAAAGTCGTACACGACCACTGTTTCTTTTTCTCATTGTTTTTCAATCACGAGTCCGAGCTCATTCAGGAATCAAACTGTTCGATTTCAGGAATCAACCTTTTCGATTTGAGCCTCAAATAACGAGCTTTAACACATTTTTCACGATAATCGAGTTTCGGCGAATCTTTGGTTTGTGGCACACCGGCACCCTCAAATGTATTCCGTTGGTGCTCAAACTTTGCGAGGCCGCTTTATCTAACCCGATGAACTTTCTATGTGATTTCCGGAGAATTTTGTTCCGGGACTCCGGAATCCCGAAAAACCGTGTATTATACACTTCAATTTCAGCCGTTCGGAAGGTCGTACCGGACCCTGTTTCTTTTTCTCCTGTTTTTCAATCACGCGTCCGAGCTTATTTCAGGAATCAACCTGTTCGATTTCAGGAATCAACCTGTTCGATTTCAGCCTCAAATAACGAGCTTTAACACATTTTTCACGATAATACGAGTTTCGGCGAATGCTGGTTTGTGGCACACCGGCACCCCCAAATGTCTTCCGTTGGTGCTCAAACTTTGCGTGGCCGCTTTATCTGACCCGAGGAACTTTCTATGTGATTTCCGGAGAATTTTTATCCGGGACCTCAGAATCCCGAAAAACCGTGTATTATACACTTCAATTTCAATTAGTTCGGAAGGTAAACAGGACCTGTTTCTTTTTCTCCCTGTTTTTCAATCACGCGTCCGAGCTCATTTCAGGAATCAACCCGTTCGATTTCAGGAATAAACTGATTTCGATTTCGACCTCAAATAACGAGCTTTAACACATTTTCACGATAATCCGAGTTTCGGCGAATGCTTGTTTGTGGCACACCGGCACCCTCAAATGTCTTCCGTTGGTGCTCAAAATTTGCGTGGCCGCTTTATCTGACCCGAGGAACTTTCTATGTGATTTCCGGAGAATTTTGTTCCGAGACCCCGGAATCCTGAAAAACCGTGTATTATACACTTCAATTTCGGCCGTTCGGAAGGTCGTCTAGGACCTGTTTCTTTTTCTCCCTGTTTTTCAATCACGAGTCCGAGCTCATTTCAGGAATCAACCCGTTCGATTTCAGGAATCAACTTGTTCGATTTCAGCCTCAAATAACGAGCTTTAACACATTTTTCACGATAATCCGAGTTTCGGCGAATGCTGGTTTGTGGCACACCGGCACCCCCAAATGTATTCCGTTGGTGCTCAAACTTTGCGTGGTCGCTTATCTCGACCCGAGGAACTTTCTATGTGATTTAGGAAAATTTTGTTCGGAACCGGAATCCCGAAAAACCGTGTATTAATACACTTCAATTTGACCGTTCGGAAAGTCGACTGACCTGTTTCTTTTTCTCATTTTGTTTTTCAATCACGAGTCCGAGCTCATTTCAGGAATCAAACTGTTCGATTTCAGGAATCAACCTGTTCGATTTGAGCCTCAAATAACGAGTTTTAACACGTTTTTCACGATAATTTGAGTTTGGCGAATCTTTGGTTTGTGGCACACCGGCACCCTCAATTGTTTTCCGTTGGTGCTCAAACTTTGCGAGGCCGCTTTATCTAACCCGATGAACTTTCTATGTGATTTCTGGAGAATTTTGTTCGGGACCCCGGAATCCCGAAAAACCGTGTATTATACACTTCAATTTGGTAGTTCGGAAGGTCGTCCGGACCTGTTTCTTTTTTCTCCTGTTTTTCAATCACGCGTCCGAGCTCATTTCAGGAATCAACCTGTTCGATTTCAGGAATAAACTGTTCGATTTCGACCTCAAATAACGAGCTTTAACACATTTTCACGATAATCCGAGTTTCGGCGAATGCTTGTTTGTGGCACACCGGCACCCTCAAATGTCTTCCGTTGGTGCTCAAACTTTGCGTGGCCGCTTTATCTGACCCGAGGAACTTTCTATGTGATTTCCGGAGAATTTTGTTCCGGGACCCCGGAATCCTGAAAAACCGTGTATTATACACTTCAATTTCAGCCTCTCGGAAGGTCGTACCGGACCCTGTTTCTTTTTCTCCCTATTTTTCAATCACGCGTCCGAGCTTATTTCAGGAATCAACCTGTTCGATTTCAGTAATCAACCTGTTCGATTTGAGCCTCAAATAACGAGTTTTAACACGTTTTTCACGATAATCCGAGTTTCGGCGAATGCTGGTTTGTGGCACACCGGCACCCTCAAATGTTTTCCGTTGGTGCTCAAACTTTGCGAGGCCGCTTTATCTAACCCGAGGAACTTTCTATGTGATTTCCGGAGAATTTTGTTCGGAACCCCCGGAATCCCGAAAAACCGTGTATTATACACTTCAATTTTTACCGTTCGGAAGGTCGTCCGGACCTGTTTCTTTTTCTCCTGTTTTTCAATCACGCGTCCGAGCTCATTTCAGGAATCAACCTGTTCGATTTCAGGAATCAACTGTTCGATTTCAACCTCAAATAACGAGCTTTAACACATTTTTCACAATAATCCGAGTTTCGGCGAATCTTTGGTTTGTGGCACACCGGCACCCCAAATGTCTTCCGTTGGTGCTCAAACTTTGCGTGGCCGCTTTATCAGACCCGATGAACTTTCTATGTGATTTCCGGAGAATTTTTATCCAAGGACCGGAATCCCGAAAAAAAAACCGTGTATTATACACTTCAATTTGCCGTTCGGAAAGTCGTGACCGGACCCTGTTTCTTTTTCTCCTGTTTTTCAATCACGCGTCCGAGCTCATTTCAGGAATCAACCTGTTCGATATCCTGGAATCAACTTTATTCGATTTGACCTCAAATAACGAGCTTTAACACATTTTCACGATAATCAGGAGTTTGGCGAATCTTTGGTTTGTGGCACACCGGCACCCCCAAATGTCTTCCGTTGGTGCTCAAACTTTGCGTGGCCGCTTTATCGACCCGAGGAACTTTCTATGTGATTTTCGGAGAATTTTGTTCGGGACCCCAAGATCCCGAAAAAACGTGTATTATACACTTCAATTTGTAGTTCGGAAGGTCGTAGGACCTGTTTCTTTTTCTTCTGTTTTTCAATCACGAGTCCGAGCTCATTTCGGGAATCAACCTGTTCGATTTCAGGAATCAACCTGTTCGATTTCACCTCAAATAACGAGCTTTAACACATTTTTCACGATAATCCGAGTTTCGGCGAATCTTTGGTTTTGGCACACCGGCACCCCAACTGTCTTCTGTTGGTGCTCAAACTTTGCTTCGCCGCTTTATCGACCGAAGAACATTCTATGTGATTTCCGGAGAATTTTGTTCCGGGACCGGAATCCCTAAAACCGTGTATTATATACTTTAATTTTGCTCGTTAAGGAAGGTAATCAGGACCCTGTTTCTTTTTCTCCCTGTTTTTCAATCACGAGTCCGAGCTCATTTCAGGTATCAACCCGTTCGATTTCAGGAATCAACTTGTTCGATTTCAGCCTCAAATAACGAGCTTTAACACATTTTTCACGATAATCCGAGTTTCGGCGAATGCTGGTTTGTGGCACACCGGCACCCCCAAATGTATTCCGTTGGTGCTCAAACTTTGCGTGGTCGCTTTATCTGACCCGAGGAACTTTCTATGTGATTTCCGGAGAATTTTGTTCCGGAACCCCGGAATCCCGAAAAACCGTGTATTAATACACTTCAATTCGGCCGTTCGGAAAGTCGTACGACCTGTTTCTTTTTCTCGCTGTTTTTCAATCACGAGTCTGAGCTCATTTCAGGAATCAAACTGTTCGATTTCAGGAATCAACCTGTTCGATTTGAGCCTCAAATAACGAGTTTTAACACGTTTTTCACGATAATCCGAGTTTCGGCGAATGCTGGTTTGTGGCACACCGGCACCCTCAAATGTCTTCCGTTGGTGCTCAAACTTTGCGTGGCCGCTTTATCTGACCCGAGGAACTTTCTATGTGATTTCCGGAGAATTTTGTTCCGGGACCCCGGAATCCCGAAAAAACGTGTATTATACACTTCAATTTCAGCCGTTCGGAAGGTCGTACCGGACCCTGTTTCTTTTTCTCCCTGTTTTTCAATCACGAGTCCGAGCTCATTTCAGGAATCAACCCGTTCGATTTCAGGAATCAACCTGTTCGATTTCAGCCTCAAATAACGAGCTTTAACACATTTTTCACGATAATCCGAGTTTCGGCGAATGCTGGTTTGTGGCACACCGGCACCCTCAAATGTTTTCCGTTGGTGCTCAAACTTTGCGAGGCCGCTTTATCTAACCCGATGAACTTTCTATGTGATTTCCGGAGAATTTTGTTCCGGGACCCCGGAATCCCGAAAAACCGTGTATTATACACTTCAATTTCAGCCGTTCGGAAGGTCGTAAATAGGACCTGTTTCTTTTTCTCCTGTTTTTCAATCACGCGTCCGAGCTCATTTCAGGAATCAACCCGTTCGATTTCGGAATAAACACCATTCGATTTGACCTCAAATAATGAGCTTTAACACATTTTTCACGATAATCCGAGTTTCGGCGAATGCTGGTTTGTGGCACACCGGCACCCTCAAATGTCTTCCGTTGGTGCTCAAACTTTGCGTGGCCGCTTTATCTGACCCGAGGAACTTTCTATGTGATTTCCGGAGAATTTTGTTCCGGGACCCTGGAATCCCGAAAAAACGTGTATTATACACTTCAATTTCAGCCGTTCGGAAGGTCGTACCGGACCCTGTTTCTTTTTCTCCCTGTTTTTCAATCACGCGTCCGAGCTCATTTCAGGAATCAACCCGTTCGATTTCAGGAATCAACCTGTTCAATTTCAGCCTCAAATAACGAGCTTTAATACATTTTTCACGATAATCCGAGTTTCGGCGAATGCTGGTTTGTGGCACACCGGCACCCCCAAATGTATTCCGTTGGTGCTCAAACTTTGCGTGGTCGCTTTATCTGACCCGAGGAACTTTCTATGTGATTTCCGGAGAATTTTGTTCCGGAACCCCGGAATCCCGAAAAACCGTGTATTATACACTTCAATTTCAGCCGTTCGGAAGGTCGTACCGGACCCTGTTTCTTTTTCTCCCTGTTTTTCAATCACGCGTCCGAGCTCATTTCAGGAATCAACCTGTTCGATTTCAGGAATCAACCTGTTCGATTTCAGCCTCAAATAACGAGCTTTAAGTCCTTTAACACATTTTTCACGAAATCCGAGTTTCGGCGAATCCTGGTTTGTGGCACACCGGCACCCCCAAATGTATTCCGTTGGTGCTCAAACTTTGCGTGGCCGCTTTATCTGACCCGAGGAACGTTCTATGTGATTTCCGGAGAATTTTGTTCCGGAACCCCGGAATCCCGAAAAACCGTGTATTAATACACTTCAATTTCAGCCGTTCGGAAAGTCGTACCTGACCCTGTTTCTTTTTCTCGCTGTTTTTCAATCACGAGTCCGAGCTCATTTCAGGAATCAAACTGTTCGATTTCAGGAATCAACCTGTTTGATTTGAGCCTCAAATAACGAGTTTTAACACGTTTTTCACGATAATCCGAGTTTCGGCGAATGCTGGTTTGTGGCACACCGGCACCCTCAAATGTTTTCCGTTGGTGCTCAAACTTTGCGAGGCCGCTTTATCTAACCCGATGAACTTTCTATGTGATTTCCGGAGAATTTTGTTCCGGAATCCCGAAAAACCGTGTATTATACACTTCAATTTCAGCCGTTCGGAAGGTCGTACCGGACCCTGTTTCTTTTTCTCCCTGTTTTTCAATCACGCGTCCGAGCTCATTTCAGGAATCAACCCGTTCGATTTCAGGAATAAACCTGTTCGATTTCAGCCTCAAATAACGAGCTTTAACACATTTTTCACGATAATCCGAGTTTCGGCGAATGCTTGTTTGTGGCACACCGGCACCCTCAAATGTCTTCCGTTGGTGCTCAAACTTTGCGTGGCCGCTTTATCTGACCCGAGGAACTTTCTATGTGATTTCCGGAGAATTTTGTTCCGGGACCCCGGAATCCTGAAAAACCGTGTATTATACACTTCAATTTGGCCGTTCGGAAGGTCGTCGGACCTGTTTCTTTTTCTCCCTGTTTTTCAATCACGAGTCCGAGTTCATTTCAGGAATCAACCCGTTCGATTTCAGGAATCAACCTGTTCAATTTCAGCCTCAAATAACGAGCTTTAATACATTTTTCACGATAATCCGAGTTTGGCGAATCTTTGGTTTTGGCACACCGGCACCCCCAAATGTATTCCGTTGGTGCTCAAACTTTGCGTGGTCGCTTTATCTGACCCGAGGAACTTTCTATGTGATTTCCGGAGAATTTTGTTCGGAACCGGAATCCGAAAAACCGTGTATTAATACACTTCAATTTGGCCGTTCGGAAAGTCGTACCGGACCCTGTTTCTTTTTCTCCCTGTTTTTCAATCACGAGTCCGAGCTCATTTCAGGAATCAACCTGTTCGATTTCAGGAATCAACCTGTTCGATTTGAGCCTCAAATAACGAGTTTTAACACGTTTTTCACGATAATCCGAGTTTCGGCGAATGCTGGTTTGTGGCACACCGGCACCCTCAAATGTTTTCCGTTGGTGCTCAAACTTTGCGAGGCCGCTTTATCTAACCCGAGGACCTTTCTATGTGATTTCCGGAGAATTTTGTTCCGGAACCCCGGAATCCCGAAAAACCGTGTATTATACACTTCAATTTCAGCCGTTCGGAAGGTCGTACCGGACCCTGTTTCTTTTTCTCCCTGTTTTTCAATCACGCGTCCGAGCTCATTTCAGGAATCAACCTGTTCGATTTCAGGAATCAACTGTTCGATTTGACCTCAAATAACGAGCTTTAAGTCCTTTAACACATTTTCACGAAATCAGGAGTTTCGGTGAATCCTGGTTTGTGGCACACCGGCACCCCCAAATGTATTCCGTTGGTGCTCAAACTTTGCGTGGCGCTTTATCTGACCCGAGGAACTTTCTATGTGATTTCCGGAGAATTTTGTTCGGAACCCGGAATCCCGAAAAACCGTGTATTAATACACTTCAATTTGACGTTCGGAAAGTCGTGCCGACCTGTTTCTTTTTTCTTTGTTTTTCAATCACGAGTCCGAGCTCATTTCAGGAATCAAAGCATTCGATTTCAGGAATCAACTGTTTGATTTGAGCCTCAAATAACGAGTTTTAACACGTTTTCACGATAATCCGAGTTTCGGCGAATCTTTGGTTTGGGCACACCGGCACCCTCAAATGTTTTCCGTTGGTGCTCAAACTTTGCGAGGCCGCTTTATCTAACCCGATGAACTTTCTATGTGATTTCCGGAGAATTTTGTTCCGGGACCTAATTCAGAAAAACCGTGTATTATACACTTCAATTTCGGCCGTTCGGAAGGTCGTACAGGACCCTGTTTCTTTTTCTCCTGTTTTTCAATCACGCGTCCGAGCTCATTTCAGGAATCAACCTGTTCGATTTCAGGAATAAACTGTTCGATTTTCACCTCAAATAACGAGCTTTAACACATTTTTCACGATAATCCGAGTTTCGGCGAATGCTTGTTTGTGGCACACCGGCACCCTCAAATGTCTTCCGTTGGTGCTCAAACTTTGCGTGGCCGCTTTATCTGACCCGAGGAACTTTCTATGTGATTTCCGGAGAATTTTGTTAGGGACCCGGAATCTGAAAAACCGTGTATTATACACTTCAATTTCAGCCGTTCGGAAGGTCGTACCGGACCCTGTTTCTTTTTCTCCCTATTTTTCAATCACGCGTCCGAGCTCATTTCAGGAATCCACCTGTTCGATTTCAGGAATCAACCTGTTCGATTTCAGCCTCAAATAACGAGCTTTAACACATTTTTCACGATAATCCGAGTTTGGCGAATCTTTGGTTTGGGCACACGGCACCCCAAATGTCTTCTCGTTGGTCATCAAACTTTGCGTGGCCGCTTTATCTAACCCAAGGAACTTTCTATGTGATTTCCAGAGAATTTTGTTCCGGGACCGAAATCAAAACCGTGTATTAATACACTTCAATTTCGGCCGTTCGGAAAGTAAATCGGACCTGTTTCTTTTTCTCCTGTTTTTCAATCACGAGTCCGAGCTCATTTCAGGAATCAACCTGTTCGATTTGAGCCTCAAATAACGAGTTTTAACACGTTTTTCACGATAATCCGAGTTTCGGCGAATCTTTGGTTTTGGCACACCGGCACCCTCAAATGTTTTCCGTTGGTGCTCAAACTTTGCGAGGCCGCTTTATCTAACCCGATGAACTTTCTATGTGATTTCTGGAGAATTTTGTTCGGGGACCCGGAATCCCGAAAAACCGTGTATTATACACTTCAATTTAGTCGTTCGGAAGGTCGTACCGGACCCTGTTTCTTTTTCTCCTGTTTTTCAATCACGCGTCCGAGCTCATTTCAGGAATCAACTTTGTTCGATTTCAGGAATCAACCTGTTCGATTTCGGCCTCAAATAACGAGCTTTAACACATTTTCACGATAATCCAAGTTTCGGCGAATCTTTGGTTTTGGCACACCGCAACCCCCAAATGTCTTCCGTTGGTGCTCAAACTTTGCGTGGCCGCTTTATCGACCCGAGGAACTTTTTATGTGATTTCCGGAGAATTTTGTTAAGGGACCGGAATCCGAAAAAACGTGTATTATACACTTCAATTTCACCGTTCGGAAGGTCGTCAGGACCTGTTTCTTTTTCTCCTGTTTTTCAATCACGAGTCCGAGCTCATTTCAGGAATCAACCCGTTCGATTTCAGGAATCAACCTGTTCAATTTCAGCCTCAAATAACGAGCTTTAACACATTTTTCGCGATAATCCGAGTTTGCGAATGTTGGTTTGTGGCACACCGGCACCCCAAATGTCTTCCGTTGGTGCTCAAACTTTGCGTGGCCGCTTTATCAGACCCGAGGAACTTTCTATGTGATTTCCGGAGAATTTTGTTCGGGACCCCAAGATCCAAAAAACGTGTATTATACACTTCAATTTCAAACCGTTCGGAAGGTCGACAGGACCGACTGTTTCTTTTTCTCCTGTTTTTCAATCACGAGTCCGAGCTCATTTCAGGAATCAACCCGTTCGATTTCGTGAATCAACCTTTGTTCGATTTGACCTCAAATAACGAGCTTTAACACATTTTTCACGATAATCCGAGTTTCGGCGAATCTTGGTTTGTGGCACACCGGCACCCCAACTGTCTTCTGTTGGTGCTCAAACTTTGCTTCGCCGCTTTATCGACCGAAGAACATTCTATGTGATTTCCGGAGAATTTTGTTCCGGGACCGGAATCCTAAAACCGTGTATTATACACTTCAATTTCGGCCGTTCGGAAGGTCGTAACGGACCCTGTTTCTTTTTCTCCCTGTTTTTCAATCACGCGTCCGAGCTCATTTCAGGAATCAACCTGTTCGATTTCAGCCTCAAATAACGAGCTTTAACACATTTTTCACGATAATCCAGGTTTCGCGAATCTTTGGTTTCAGGCACACCAAGCACCCCAAATGTCTTCCGTTGGTGCTCAAACTTTGCGTGGCCACTTTATCTGACCCGAGGAACTTTTTATGTGATTTCCGGAGAATTTTGTTCCGTGATCCCGGAATCCCAAAAAAACGTGTATTATACACTTCAATTTCAGCCGTTCGGAAGGTCGTACCGGACCCAGTTTCTTTTTCTCTCTGTTTTTCAATCACGAGTCCGAGCTCATTTCAGGAATCAACCCGTTCGATTTCAGGAATCAACCTGTTCGATTTCAGCCTCAAATAACGAGCTTTAACACATTTTTCACGAAATCGAGTTTGGCGAATCTTTGGTTTGGCACACTGCAGCACCCCCAAATGTATTCCGTTGGTGCTCAAACTTTGCGTGGTCGCTTTATCTGACCCGATGAACTTTCTATGTGATTTCCGGAGAATTTTTATCCGGGACCCCGGAATCCTGAAAAACCGTGTATTATACACTTCAATTTCAGCTGTTCGGAAGGTCGTACCGGACCCTGTTTCTTTTTCTCCCTGTTTTTCAATCACGCGTCCGAGCTCATTTCAGGAATCAACTTTGTTCGATATCGGGAATCAACTGTTCGATTTCACCTCAAATAACGAGCTTTAACACATTTTTCACGATAATCCGAGTTTCGGCGAATCTTTGGTTTTTGCACACCGACACCCCCAAATGTCTTCCGTTGGTGCTCAAACTTTGCGTGGCCTCTTTATCGACCCGGGAACTTTTTTGTGATTTCCGGAGAATTTTTTTCCGCGACCGGAATCCAAAAACGTGTATTATACACTTCAATTTCGGCCCGTTTGGAAGGTCGTATCGGGCCCCCTGTTTCTTTTTCTCCTGTTTTTCAATCACGAGTCCGAGCTCATTTCAGGAATCAACCCGTTCGATTTCAGGAATCAACTGTTCGATTTTGACCTCAAATAACGAGCTTTAACACATTTTTCACGATAATCCGAGTTTCGACGAATCTTTGGTTTTGGCACACCGGCACCCCCAAATGTATTCCGTTGGTGCTCAAACTTTGCGTGGCCGCTTTATCAGACCCGAGGAACTTTCTATGTGATTTCCGGAGAATTTTGTTCGGAACCCCGGATCCGAAAAACCGTGTATTAATACACTTCAATTTGGCCGTTCGGAAAGTCGTACCTGACCCTATTTCTTTTTCTCGCTGTTTTTCAATCACGAGTCCGAGCTCATTTCAGGAATCAAACTGTTCGATTTCAGGAATCAACCTGTTTGATTTGAGCCTCAAATAACGAGTTTTAACACGTTTTTCACGATAATCCGAGTTTGGCGAATCTTTGGTTTCGGCACACCGGCACCCTCAAATGTTTTCCGTTGGTGCTCAAACTTTGCGAGGCCGCTTTATCTAACCCGATGAACTTTCTATGTGATTTCCGGAGAATTTTGTTCGGGACCCTGGAATCCCCAAAAACCGTGTATTATACACTTCAATTTCACCGTTCGGAAGGTCGTACCGCACTGTTTCTTTTTCTCCTGTTTTTCAATCACGCGTCCGAGCTCATTTCAGGAATCAACTTTGTTCGATTTCAGGAATCAACCTGTTCGATTTCAGCCTCAAATAACGAGATTTAACACATTTTTCACGATAATCCGAGTTTTTTGAATGCTAGTTTGTGGCACACCGCACCCCAAATGTCTTCCGTTGGTGCTCAAACTTTGCGTGGCCGCTTTATCGACCCGAGGAACTTTCTATGTGATTTCCGGAGAATTTTTATCCGGGACCTCGGAATCCTGAAAAACCGTGTATTATTATACACTTCAATTTTTAGCCGTTCGGAAGGTCGACGGACCCTGTTTCTTTTTCTCCCTGTTTTTCAATCACGCGTCCGAGCTCATTTCAGAAATCAACCCGTTCGATTTCAGGAATAAACCTGTTCGATTTCAGCCTCAAATAACGAGCTTTAACACATTTTTCACGATAATCCGAGTTTCGGCGAATGCTTGTTTGTGGCACACCGGCACCCTCAAATGTCTTCCGTTGGTGCTCAAACTTTGCGTGGCCGCTTTATCTGACCCGAGGAACTTTCTATGTGATTTCTGGAAAATTTTGTTCGGGACCGGAATCCTAAAAAACCGTGTATTATACACTTCAATTTCAGCCGTTCGGAAGGTCGTACGGACCCTGTTTCTTTTTCTCCCTATTTTTCAATCACGCGTCCGAGCTCATTTCAGGAATCAACTGTTCGATTTGACCTCAAATAACGAGCTTTAACACATTTTCACGATAATCCGAGTTTCGGCGAATCTTTGGTTTGTCAGGCACACCGGCACCCCCAAATGTCTTCCGTTGGTGCTCAAACTTTGCGTGGCCGCTTTATCGACCCGAGGAACTTTCTATGTGATTTCCGGAGAATTTTTATCCAGGACCCCGGAATCCCGAAAAACCGTGTATTATACACTTCAATTTGTAGTTCGGAAGGTAAATCAGGACCTGTTTCTTTTTCTCCCTGTTTTTCAATCACGCCTCCGAGCTCATTTCAGGAATCAACCTGTTCGATTTCAGGAATCAACCTGTTCGATTTCAGCCTCAAATAACGAGCTTTAACACATTTTTCACGATAATCCGAGTTTCGGCGAATGCTGGTTTGTGGCACACCGGCACCCCCAAATGTCATCCGTTGGTGCTCAAACTTTGCGTGGCCGCTTTATCTGACCCGAGGAACTTTTTATGTGATTTCCGGAGAATTTTGTTCCGGGACCCCGGAATCCCGAAAAAACGTATATTATACACTTCAATTTCAGCCGTTCGGAAGGTCGTACCGGACCCTGTTTCTTTTTCTCGCTGTTTTTCAATCACGAGTCCGAGCTCATTTCAGGAATCAACCCGTTCGATTTAAGGAATCAACCTTTTCAATTTCAGCATCAAATAACGAGCTTTAACACATTTTTCACGATAATCCGAGTTTCGGCGAATGCTGGTTTGTGGCACACCGGCACCCCCAAATGTCTTCCGTTGGTGCTCAAACTTTGCGTGGCCGCTTTATCTGACCCGAGGAACTTTCTATGTGATTTCCGGAGAATTTTGTTCCGGGACCCCAAGATCCCGAAAAAACGTGTATTATAACTTCAATTTCGGCCGTTCGGAAGGTAAACCTAGGACCCTGTTTCTTTTTTCTCCTGTTTTTCAATCACGAGTCCGAGCTCATTTCAGGAATTAACCCGTTTGATTTCAGGAATCAACCTGTTCGATTTGAGCCTCAAATAACGAGCTTTAACACATTTTTCACGATAATCCGAGTTTTGGCGAATCTTTGGTTTGTGGCACACCGGCACCCCAACTGTCTTGTTGGTGCTCAAACTTTGCTTCGCTTTATCTCGACCGAAGAACATTCTATGTGATTTCGGAGAATTTTGTTCGGGACCCCGGAATCTTTAAAACCGTGTATTATATACACTTCAATTTCACCGTTCGGAAGGTCGACGGACCTGTTTCTTTTTCTCCTGTTTTTCAATCACGCGTCCGAGCTTATTTCAGGAATCAACCTCTTCGATTTCAGCCTCAAATTACGAGCTTTAACACATTTTTCACGATAATCCAGGTTTCGGCGAATCTTGGTTTCAGGTACACCAAGCACCCCAAATGTCTTCCGTTGGTGCTCAAACTTTGCGTGGCCACTTTATCTGACCCGAGGAACTTTTTATGTGATTTAGGAGAATTTTTTCCGTGACCGGAATCCCGAAAAACGTGTATTATACACTTCAATTTGGCCGTTCGGAAGGTAAATCAGGACCCTGTTTCTTTTTCTCTCTGTTTTTCAATCACGAGTCCGAGCTCATTTCAGGAATCAACCCGTTCGATTTCAGGAATCAACTGTTCGATTTGACCTCAAATAACGAGCTTTAACACATTTTTCACGATAATCCGAGTTTAGTGAATCTTTGGTTTTGGCACACCGGCACCCCCAAATGTCTTTGTTGGTGATCAAACTTTGCGTGGCGCTTTATCTAACCCAAGGAACTTTCTATGTGATTTCAGAGAATTTTGTTCGGGACCGAATCCCGAAAAACCGTGTATTAATACACTTCAATTTGTACCGTTCGGAAAGTCGTACGGACCTGTTTCTTTTTCTCCTGTTTTTCAATCACGAGTCCGAGCTCATTTAAGGAATCAACCTGTTCGATTTGAGCCTCAAATAACGAGTTTTAACACGTTTTTCACGATAATCCGAGTTTCGGCGAATCTTTGGTTTTGGCACACCGGCACCCTCAAATGTTTTCCGTTGGTGCTCAAACTTTGCGAGGCCGCTTTATCTAACCCGATGAACTTTCTATGTGATTTCCGGAGAATTTTGTTCCGGGACCTCGGAATCCCGAAAAACCGTGTATTATACACTTCAATTTCAGCCGTTCGGAAGGTCGTCAATCTTAGGACCTGTTTCTTTTTCTCCTTTTTTTTTCAATCACGCGTCCGAGCTCATTTCAGGAATCAACCTGTTCGATTTGAGGAATCAACTTGTTCGATTTCGGCCTCAAATAACGAGCTTTAACACATTTTCACGATAATCCGAGTTTGGCGAATCTTTGGTTTGTGGCACACCGGCACCCCCAAATGTCTTCCGTTGGTGCTCAAACTTTGCGTGGCCGCTTTATCTGACCCGAGGAACTTTTTATGTGATTTCCGGAGAATTTTGTTCCGGGACCCCGGAATCCCGAAAAAACGTATATTATACACTTTAATTTCAGCCGTTCGGAAGGTCGTACCGGACCCTGTTTCTTTTTCTCGCTGTTTTTCAATCACGAGTCCGAGCTCATTTCAGGAATCAACCCGTTCGATTTCAGGAATCAACCTTTTCAATTTCAGCATCAAATAACGAGCTTTAACACATTTTTCACGATAATCCGAGTTTCGGCGAATGCTGGTTTGTGGCACACCGGCACCCCCAAATGTCTTCCGTTGGTGCTCAAACTTTGCGTGGCCGCTTTATCTGACCCGAGGAACTTTCTATGTGATTTCCGGAGAATTTTGTTCCGGGACCCCAAGATCCCGAAAAAACGTGTATTATAACTTCAATTTCAGCCGTTCGGAAGGTCGTACCGGACCCTGTTTCTTTTTCTCCCTGTTTTTCAATCACGAGTCCGAGCTCATTTCAGGAATTAACCCGTTCGATTTCAGGAATCAACCTGTTCGATTTCAGCCTCAAATAACGAGCTTTAACACATTTTTCACGATAATCCGAGTTTCGGCGAATGCTGGTTTGTGGCACACCGGCACCCCAACTGTCTTCTGTTGGTGCTCAAACTTTGCTTCGCCGCTTTATCTGACCCGAAGAACATTCTATGTGATTTCCGGAGAATTTTGTTCCGGGACCCCGGAATCCCGGAAAACCGTGTATTATATACACTTCAATTTCAGCCGTTCGGAAGGTCGTACCGGACCCTGTTTCTTTTTCTCCCTGTTTTTCAATCACGCGTCCGAGCTTATTTCAGGAATCAACCTCTTCGATTTCAGCCTCAAATAACGAGCTTTAACACATTTTTCACGATAATCCAGGTTTGGCGAATCTTTGGTTTCAGGCACAGCACCCCCAAATGTCTTCCGTTGGTGCTCAAACTTTGCGTGGCCACTTTATCTGACCCGAGGAACTTTTTATGTGATTTCCGGAGAATTTTTTTCCGTGAGCCCGGAATCCCGAAAAAACGTGTATTATACACTTCAATTTCAGCCGTTCGGAAGGTCGTACCGGACCCTGTTTCTTTTTCTCTCTGTTTTTCAATCACGAGTCCGAGCTCATTTCAGGAATCAACCCGTTCGATTTGAGGAATCAACCTGTTCGATTTCAGCCTTAAATAACGAGCTTTAACACATTTTTCACGATAATCCGAGTTTCGGCGAATGCTGGTTTGTGGCACACCGGCACCCCCAAATGTCTTCTGTTGGTGATCAAACTTTGCGTGGCCGCTTTATCTAACCCAAGGAACTTTCTATGTGATTTCCAGAGAATTTTGTTCCGGGACCCCGGAATCCCGAAAAACCGTGTATTAATACACTTCAATTTCAGCCGTTCGGAAAGTCGTACCGGACCCTGTTTCTTTTTCTCCCTGTTTTTCAATCACGAGTCCGAGCTCATTTCAGGAATCAACCTGTTCGATTTGAGCCTCAAATAACGAGTTTTAACACGATTTTCACGATAATCCGAGTTTCGGCGAATGCTGGTTTGTGGCACATCGGCACCCTCAAATGTTTTCCGTTGGTGCTCAAACTTTGCGAGGCCGCTTTATCTAACCCGATGAACTTTCTATGTGATTTCCGGAGAATTTTGTTCCGGGACCTCGGAATCCCGAAAAACCGTGTATTATACACTTCAATTTCAGCCGTTCGGAAGGTCGTACCGGACCCTGTTTCTTTTTCTCCCTGTTTTTCAATCACGCGTCCGAGCTCATTTCAGGAATCAACCTGTTCGATTTCAGGAATCAACTTTGTTCGATTTGAGTCTCAAATAACGAGCTTTAACACATTTTTCACGATAATCCGAGAAGCGAATCTTTGGTTTGTGGCACACCGGCACCCCCAAATGTCTTCCGTTGGTGCTCAAACTTTGCGTGGCCGCTTTATCTGACCCGAGGAACTTTCTATGTGATTTCCGGAGAATTTTTATCCGGGACCCCGGAATCCCGAAAAACCGTGTATTATACACTTCAATTTCAGCCGTTCGGAAGGTCGTACCGGACCCTGTTTCTTTTTCTCCCTGTTTTTCAATCACGCCTCCGAGCTCATTTCAGGAATCAACCTGTTCGATATCAGGAATCAACCTGTTCGATTTCAGCCTCAAATAACGAGCTTTAACACATTTTTCACGATAATCCGAGTTTCGGCGAATGCTGGTTTGTGGCACACCGGCACCCCCAAATGTCATCCGCTGGTGCTCAAACTTTGCGTGGCCGCTTTATCTGACCCGAGGAACTTTTTATGTGATTTCCGGAGAATTTTGTTCCGGGACCCCGGAATCCCGAAAAAACGTATATTATACACTTCAATTTCACCGTTCAAGGAAGGTAAATCGGACCTGTTTCTTTTTCTCATTTGTTTTTCAATCACGAGTCCGAGCTCATTTCAGGAATCAACCCGTTCGATTTCAGGAATCAACCTTTTCAATTTTGACATCAAATAACGAGCTTTAACACATTTTTCACGATAATCCGAGTTTCGCGAATCTTTGGTTTTGGTACACCAAGCACCCCCAAATGTCTTCCGTTGGTGCTCAAACTTTGCGTGGCCGCTTTATCTGACCCGAGGAACTTTCTATGTGATTTCCGGAGAATTTTGTTCCGGGACCCCAAGATCCCGAAAAAACGTGTATTATAACTTCAATTTCAGCCGTTCGGAAGGTCGTACCGGACCCTGTTTCTTTTTCTCCCTGTTTTTCAATCACGCGTCCGAGCTCATTTCAGGAATTAACCTGTTCGATTTCAGGAATCAACCTGTTCGATTTCAGCCTCAAATAACGAGCTTTAACACATTTTTCACGATAATCCGAGTTTCGGCGAATGCTGGTTTGTGGCACACCGGCACCCCAATGTCTTTGTTGGTGCTCAAACTTTGCTTCGCCGCTTTATCGACCCGAAGAACATTCTATGTGATTTAGGAGAATTTTGTTCCGGGACCCGGAATCTCTAAAACCGTGTATACACTTCAATTTCAGCCGTTCGGAAGGTCGTACCGGACCCTGTTTCTTTTTCTCCCTGTTTTTCAATCACGCGTCCGAGCTTATTTCAGGAATCAACCTCTTCGATTTCAGCCTCAAATAACGAGCTTTAACACATTTTTCACGATAATCCAGGTTTCGGCGAATCTTTGGTTTTGGCACACCAAGCACCCCAAATGTCTTCCGTTGGTGCTCAAACTTTGCGTGGCCACTTTATCTGACCCGAGGAACTTTTTATGTGATTTCCGGAGAATTTTTTTCCGTGACCCCGGAATCCCGAAAAAACGTGTATTATACACTTCAATTTCAGCCGTTCGGAAGGTCGTACCGGACCCTGTTTCTTTTTCTCTCTGTTTTTCAATCACGAGTCCGAGCTCATTTCAGGAATCAACCCGTTCGATTTCAGGAATCAACCTGTTCGATTTCAGCCTCAAATAACGAGCTTTAACACATTTTTCACGATAATCCGAGTTTCGGCGAATTTGGTTTTCAGGCACACCGGCAGCACCCCAAATGTCTTTCGTTGGTGATCAAACTTTGCGTGGCCGCTTTATCTAACCCAAGGAACTTTCTATGTGATTTCCAGAGAATTTTGTTCCGGGACCCCGGAATCCCGAAAAACCGTGTATTAATACACTTCAATTTCAGCCGTTCGGAAAGTCGTACCGGACCCTGTTTCTTTTTCTCCCTGTTTTTCAATCACGAGTCCGAGCTCATTTCAGGAATCAACCTGTTCGATTTGAGCCTCAAATAACGAGTTTTAACACGTTTTTCACGATAATCCGAGTTTCGGCGAATGCTGGTTTGTGGCACACCGGCACCCTCAAATGTTTTCCGTTGGTGCTCAAACTTTGCGAGGCCGCTTTATCTAACCCGAGGAACTTTCTATGTGATTTCCGGAGAATTTTGTTAGGAACCGGAATCCGAAAAACCGTGTATTATACACTTCAATTTGAGCCGTTCGGAAGGTCGACCGGACCTGTTTCTTTTTCTCCTGTTTTTCAATCACGCGTCCGAGCTCATTTCAGGAATCAACCTGTTCGATTTCAGGAATCAACTGTTCGATTTGACCTCAAATAACGAGCTTTAACATATTTTTCACAATAATCCGAGTTTCGGCGAATCTTTGGTTTGTGGCACACCGACACCCCCAAATGTCTTCCGTTGGTGCTCAAACTTTGCGTGGCCGCTTTATCTGACCCGAGGAACTTTCTATGTGATTTCCGGAGAATTTTTATCCGGACCGAATCCCGAAAAACCGTGCATTATACACTTCAATTTTCGGTAGTTCGGAAGGTAAATAGGACCCTGTTTCTTTTTCTCCCTGTTTTTCAATCACGCGTCCGAGCTCATTTCAGGAATCAACCCGTTCGATTTCAGGAATCAACCTGTTCGATTTCAGCCTCAAAAAACGAGCTTTAACACATTTTTCACGATAATCCGAGTTTCGGCGAATGCTGGTTTGTGGCACACCGACACCCCCAAATGTCTTCCGTTGGTGCTCAAACTTTGCGTGGCCGCTTTATCTGACCCGAGGAACTTTTTATGTGATTTCCGGAGAATTTTGTTCGGGACCGGAATCCCGAAAAACGTGTATTACACACTTCATTTTGGCCGTTCGGAAGGTCGTACCGGACCCTGTTTCTTTTTCTCCCTGTTTTTCAATCACGCCTCCGAGCTCATTTCAGGAATCAACCTGTTCGATATCAGGAATCAACCTGTTCGATTTTAGCCTCAAATAACGAGCTTTAACACATTTTTCACGATAATCCGAGTTTCGCGAATCTTTGGTTTTCAGGCACACCGGCACCCCCAAATGTCATCCGTTGGTGCTCAAACTTTGCGTGGCCGCTTTATCTGACCCGAGGAACTTTTATGTGATTTCCGGAGAATTTTGTTCCGGGACCCCGGAATCCCGAAAAACCGTGTATTATACACTTCAATTTCAGCCGTTCGGAAGGTCGAGGACCTGTTTTTTCTCGCTGTTTTTCAATCACGAGTCCGAGCTCATTTCAGGAATCAACCCGTTCGATTTCAGGAATCAACCTTTTCAATTTCAGCATCAAATAACGAGCTTTAACACATTTTTCACGATAATCCGAGTTTCGGCGAATGCTGGTTTGTGGCACACCGGCACCCCCAAATGTCTTCTGTTGGTGCTCAAACTTTGCGTGGCCGCTCTATCTGACCCGAGGAACTTTCTATGTGATTTCCGGAGAATTTTGTTCCGGGACCCCAAGATCCCGAAAAAACGTGTATTATAACTTCAATTTCAGCCGTTCGGAAGGTCGTACCGGACCCTGTTTCTTTTTCTCCCTGTTTTTCAATCACGAGTCCGAGCTCATTTCAGGAATTAACCCGTTCGATTTCAGGAATCAACCTGTTCGATTTCAGCCTCAAATAACGAGCTTTAACACATTTTTCACGATAATCCGAGTTTCGGCGAATGCTGGTTTGTGGCACACCGGCACCCCAACTGTCTTCTGTTGGTGCTCAAACTTTGCTTCGCCGCTTTATCTGACCCGAAGAACATTCTATGTGATTTCCGGAGAATTTTGTTCCGGGACCCCGGAATCCCGGAAAACCGTGTATTATACACTTCAATTTCAGCCGTTCGGAAGGTAAATAGGACCTGTTTCTTTTTCTCCCTGTTTTTCAATCACGCGTCCGAGCTTATTTCAGGAATCAACCTTTTCGATTTCAGCCTCAAATAACGAGCTTTAACACATTTTTCACGATAATCCGGTTTTTGCGAATCTTTGGTTTGTACACCAAGCACCCCAAATGTCTTCCGTTGGTGCTCAAACTTTGCGTGGCCACTTTATCTGACCCGAGGAACTTTTTATGTGATTTCCGGAGAATTTTTTTCCGTGACCCGGAATCCGAAAAAACGTGTATTATACACTTCAATTTCACTGTTCGGAAGGTCGTCAGGACCTTGTTTCTTTTTCTCTCTGTTTTTCAATCACGAGTCCGAGCTCATTTCAGGAATCAACCCGTTCGATTTCAGGAATCAACCTGTTCGATTTCAGCCTCAAATAACGAGCTTTAACACATTTTTCACGATAATCCGAGTTTCGGCGAATGCTGGTTTGTGGCACACCGGCACCCCCAAATGTCTTCTGTTGGTGATCAAACTTTGCGTGGCCGCTTTATCTAACCCAAGGAACTTTCTATGTGATTTCCAGAGAATTTTGTTCCGGAATCCCGAAAAACCGTGTATTATATACACTTCAATTTCCGTTGCTCGAAAGTCGCATCGGACCTGTTTCTTTTTCTCCCTGTTTTTCAATCACGAGTCCGAGCTCATTTCAGGAATCAACCTGTTCGATTTGAGCCTCAAATAACGAGTTTTAACACGTTTTTCACGATAATCCGAGTTTCGGCGAATGCTGGTTTGTGGCACACCGGCACCCTCAAATGTTTTCCGTTGGTGCTCAAACTTTGCGAGGCCGCTTTATCTAACCCGAGGAACTTTCTATGTGATTTCCGGAGAATTTTGTTCCGGACCCCGGAATCCCGAAAAACCGTGTATTATACACTTCAATTTCAGCCGTTCGGAAGGTCGTACCGGACCCTGTTTCTTTTTCTCCCTGTTTTTCAATCACGCGTCCGAGCTCATTTAAGGAATCAACCTGTTCGATTTCAGGAATCAACCTGTTCGATTTCAGCCTCAAATTACGAGCTTTAACATATTTTTCACAATAATCCGAGTTTCGGCGAATGCTGGTTTGTGGCACACCGGCACCCCCAAATGTCTTCCGTTGGTGCTCAAACTTTGCGTGGCCGCTTTATCTGACCCGAGGAACTTTCTATGTGATTTCCGGAGAATTTTTATCCGGACCCCTTAATCCCGAAAAACCGTGCATTATACACTTCAATTTCAAATGTTTGGAAGGTCGCAGGACCCTGTTTCTTTTTCTCCTTGTTTTTCAATCACGCGTCCGAGCTCATTTCAGGAATCAACCTGTTCGATATCGGGAATCAACTTGTTCGATTTCAAACCTCAAATAACGAGCTTTAACACATTTTTCACGATAATCCGAGTTTGGCGAATCTTTGGTTTGTGGCACACCGACACCCCCAAATGTCTTCCGTTGGTGCTCAAACTTTGCGTGGCCGCTTTATCCGACCCGAGGAACTTTTTATGTGATTTCCGGAGAATTTTGTTCCGGGACCTTAGAATCCCGAAAAACGTGTATTACACTTCAATTTCAGCCGTTCGGAAGGTCGTACCGGACCCTGTTTCTTTTTCTCCCTGTTTTTCAATCACGAGTCCGAGCTCATTTCAGGAATCAACCCGTTCGATTTCAGGAATCAACCTGTTCGATTTCAGCCTCAAATAACGAGCTTTAACACATTTTTCACGATAATTCGAGTTTCGGCGAATGCTGGTTTGTGGCACACCGGCACCCCAAAATGTATTCCGTTGGTGCTCAAACTTTGCGTGGCCGCTTTATCTGACCCGAGGAACTTTCTATGTGATTTCCGGAGAATTTTGTTCCGGAACCCCAGAATCCCGAAAAACCGTGTATTATACACTTCAATTTCAGCCGTTCGGAAGGTCGTACCGGACCCTGTTTCTTTTTCTCCTTGTTTTTCAATCACGAGTCCGAGCTCATTTCAGGAATCAAACTGTTCGATTTCAGGAATCAACCTGTTCGATTTGAGCCTCAAATAACGGGTTTTAACACGTTTTTCACGATAATCCGAGTTTCGGCGAATGCTGGTTTGTGGCACACCGGCACCCTCAAATGTTTTCCGTTGGTGCTCTAACTTTGCGAGGCCGCTTTATCTAACCCGATGAACTTTCTATGTGATTTCCGGAGAATTTTGTTCCGGGACCCCGGAATCCCGAAAAACCGTGTATTATACACTTCAATTTCAGCCGTTCGGAAGGTCGTACCGGACCCTGTTTCTTTTTCTCCCTGTTTTTCAATCACGCGTCCGAGCTCATTTCAGGAATCAACCTGTTCGATTTCAGCCTCAAATAACGAGCTTTAACACATTTTTCACGATAATCCGAGTTTCGGCGAATCTTGGTTTATGGCACACCAAGCACCCCAAATGTCTTCCGTTGGTGCTCAAACTTTGCGTGGCCGCTTTATCTGACCCGAGGAACTTTCTATGTGATTTTCGGAGAATTTTTTTCCGGGACCCCGGAATCCTGAAAAACCGTGTATTATTATACACTTCAATTTCAGCCGTTCGGAAGGTAAATGCAGGACCTGTTTCTTTTTCTCCTTGTTTTTCAATCACGCGTCCGAACTCATTTCAGGAATCAACCCGTTCGATTTCAGGAATAAACTGTTCGATTTGACCTCAAATAACGAGCTTTAACACATTTTTCACGATAATCCGAGTTTCGCGAATGCTTGTTTGTGGCACACCGGCACCCCCAAATGTCTTCCGTTGGTGCTCAAACTTTGCGTGGCCGCTTTATCGACCCGAGGAACTTTCTATGTGATTTCCGAGAATTTTGTTCCGGACCCGGAATCCCGAAACCGTGTATTATACACTTCAATTTCAGCCGTTCGGATGGTCGCACGGACCCGTTTCTTTTTCTCCCTATTTTTCAATCACGCGTCCGAGCTCATTTCAGTAATCAACCTGTTCGATTTCAGAATCAACTGTTCGATTTCAGCCTCAAATAACGAGCTTTAACACATTTTTCACGATAATCCGAGTTTGCGAATCTTTGGTTTTAGGCACACCGCACCCCCAAATGTCTTCCGTTGGTGCTCAAACTTTGCGTGGCCGCTTTATCTCGACCCGAGGAACTTTCTATGTGATTTCGAGAATTTTTATCCGGACTTTAATCCCGAAAAACCGTGTATTATACACTTCAATTTCAGCCGTTCGGAAGGTCGTACCGGACCCTGTTTCTTTTTCTCCCTGTTTTTCAATCACGAGTCCGAGCTCATTTCAAGAATCAACCCGTTCGATTTCAGGAATCAACCTGTTCGGTTTCAGCCTCAAATAACGAGCTTTAACACATTTTTCACGATAATCCGAGTTTGGCGAATCTTTGGTTTCAGGCACACCGGCACCCCCAAATGTATTCCGTTGGTGCTCAAACTTTGCGTGGCCGCTTTATCTGACCCGAGGAACTTTCTATGTGATTTCGGAGAATTTTGTTCGGAACCGAATCCCGAAAAACCGTGTATTAATACACTTCAATTTCGGCCGTTCGGAAAGTCGTACGACCTGTTTCTTTTTCTCGCTGTTTTTCAATCACGAGTCCGAGCTCATTTCAGGAATCAAACTGTTCGTTTTCAGGAATCAACCTGTTCGATTTGAGCCTCAAATAACGAGTTTTAACACGTTTTTCACGATAATCCGAGTTTCGGCGAATGCTGGTTTGTGGCACACCGGCACCCTCAAATGTATTCCGTTGGTGCTCAAACTTTGCGAGGCCGCTTTATCTAACCCGATGAACTTTCTATGTGATTTCCGGAGAATTTTGTTCCGGGACCCCGGAATCCCGAAAAACCGTGTATTATACACTTCAATTTCAGCCGTTCGGAAGGTCGTCAGGACCCCGTTTCTTTTTCTCCCTGTTTTTCAATCACGCGTCCGAGCTCATTTCAGGAATCAACCTGTTCAATTTCAGGAATCAACCTGTTCGATTTCAGCCTCAAATAACGAGCTTTAACACATTTTTCACGATAATCCGAGTTTCGGGGAATGTTGGTTTATGGCACACCGGCACCCCCAAATGTCTTCCGTTGGTGCTCAAACTTTGCGTGGCCGCTTTATCTGACCCGAGGAACTTTCTATGTGATTTCCGGAGAATTTTTATCCGGACCCCGAATCCCAAAACCGTGTATTATACACTTCAATTTCAGCCGTTCGGAAGGTCGTACCGGACCCTGTTTCTTTTTCTCCCTGTTTTTCAATCACGCGTCCGAGCTCATTTCAGGAATCAACCCGTTCGATTTCAGGAATCAACCTGTTCGATTTCAGCCTCAAATAACGAGCTTTAACACATTTTTCACGATAATCCGAGTTTCGGCGAATGCTGGTTTGTGGCACACCGGCACCCTCAAATATCTTCCGTTGGTGCTCAAACTTTGCGTGGCCGCTTTATCTGACCCGAGGAACTTTCTATGTGATTTCCGGAGAATTTTGTTCCGGGACCCCGGAATCCCGAAAAACCGTGTATTATACACTTCAATTTCAAACCGTTCGGATGGTCGTCGACTAGGACTGTTTCTTTTTCTCCCTATTTTTCAATCACGCGTCCGAGCTCATTTCAGAATCAACCTGTTCGATTTCAGGAATCAACCTGTTCGATTTCACCTCAAATAACGAGCTTTAACACATTTTTCACGATAATCCGAGTTTCGGCGAATCTTTGGTTTTGTGGCACACCGGCACCCCCAAATGTCTTCCGTTGGTGCTCAAACTTTGCGTGGCCGCTTTATCTGACCCGAGGAACTTTCTATGTGATTTCCGGAGAATTTTTATCCGGGACCCCGGAATCCCGAAAAACCGTGTATTATACACTTCAATTTCAAATTAGTTCGGAAGGTCGTACCGGACCCTGTTTCTTTTTCTCCCTGTTTTTCAATCACGCGTCCGAGCTCATTTCAGGAATCAACCTGTTCGATTTCAGGAATAAACCTGTTCGATTTAAGCCTCAAATAACGAGCTTTAACACATTTTTCACGATAATCCGAGTTTCGGCGAATGCTTGTTTGTGGCACACCGGCACCTCCAAATGTCTTCCGTTGGTGCTCAAACTTTGCGTGGCCGCTTTATCTGACCCGAGGAACTTTTTATGTGATTTCCGGAGAATTTTGTTCGGGACCGGAATCCCGAAAAACGTATATTATACTCTTCAATTTCACCGTTCGGAAGGTCGTACGGACCCCGTTTCTTTTTCTCCCTGTTTTTCAATCACGCGCCCGAGCTCATTTCAGAATTAACCGTTCGATTTCAGGAATCAACCTGTTCGATTTCACCTCAAATAACGAGCTTTAACACATTTTTCACGATAATCCGGGTTTGGCGAATCTTTGGTTTGTGGCACACCGCACCCTTTTAACTGTCTCTCGTTGGTGCTCAAACTTTGCTTCGCCGCTTTATCCGACCCAAGAACATTCTATGTGATTTCGGAGAATTTTGTTCGGGACCGGAATCCCTAAAACCGTGTATTATACACTTCAATTTCAGCCGTTCGGAAAGGTCGCAGGACCCTGTTTCTTTTTCTCCCTGTTTTTCAATCACGCGTCCGAGCTCATTTTAGGAATCAACCTGTTCGATTTCAGCCTCAAATAACGAGCTTTAACACATTTTTCACGATAATCCAGGTTTCGCGAATCTTTGGTTTTCAGGTACACCAAGCACCCCCAAATGTCTTCCGTTGGTGCTCAAACTTTGCGTGGCCACTTTATCTGACCCGAGGAACTTTTTATGTGATTTCCGGAGAATTTTGTTCCGTGACCCCGGAATCCCGAAAAACCGTGTATTTATACACTTCAATTTCACTAGTTCGGAAGGTCGTCTAGGACCTCGTTTCTTTTTCTCTCTGTTTTTCAATCACGAGTCCGAGCTCATTTCAGGAATCAACCCGTTCGATTTCAGGAATCAACCGCGTTTGATTTGAGCCTCAAATAACGAGCTTTAACACATTTTTCACGATAATCCGAGTTTCGGCGAATCTTTGGTTTTGGCACACCGCACCCCCAAATGTCTTCTCGTTGGTGATCAAACTTTGCGTGGCCGCTTTATCTAACCCAAGGAACTTTCTATGTGATTTCCAGAGAATTTTGTTCCGGAATCCCGAAAAACCGTGTATTATACACTTCAATTTCAGCCGTTCGGAAAGTCGCATAGGACCTGTTTCTTTTTCTTCTGTTTTTCAATCACGAGTCCGAGCTCATTTCAGGAATCAACCTGTTTGATTTGAGCCTCAAATAACGAGTTTTAACACGTTTTTCACGATAATCCGAGTTTCGGCGAATCTTTGGTTTTAGGCACACCGGCACCCTCAAATGTTTTCCGTTGGTGCTCAAACTTTGCGAGGCCGCTTTATCTAACCCGAGGAACTTTCTATGTGATTTCCGGAGAATTTTGTTCGGAACCCGGAATCCCCGAAAAACCGTGTATTATACACTTCAATTTGACCCGTTCGGAAGGTCGTACCGGACCCTGTTTCTTTTTCTCCCGTTTTTCAATCACGCGTCCGAGCTCATTTCAGGAATCAACCTGTTCAATTTCAGGAATCAACATGTTCGATTTTTGACCTCAAATAACGAGCTTTAACACATTTTTCACAATAATCCGAGTTTCGGCGAATCTTTGGTTTGGCACACCGCACCCCCAAATGTCTTCCGTTGGTGCTCAAGTTTTCGCGTGGCCGCTTTATCTGACCCGAGGAACTTTCTATGTGATTTCCGGAGAATTTTTATCCAGGGACTTTAATCCAAAAACCGTGTATTATACACTTCAATTTTTACCGTTTGGAAGGTCGTCAGGACCCTGTTTCTTTTTCTCCTGTTTTTCAATCACGCGTCCGAGCTCATTTCAGGAATCAACCTGTTCGATATCGTGAATCAACTGTTTCGATTTCGGCCTCAAATAACGAGCTTTAACACATTTTTCACGATAATCCGAGTTTCGGCGAATGCTGGTTTGTGGCACACCGACACCCTCAAATGTCTTCCGTTGGTGCTCAAACTTTGCGTGGCCGCATTATCTGACCCGAGGAACTTTTTATGTGATTTCCGGAGAATTTTGTTCCGGGACCCCGAAATCCCGAAAAACGTGTATTATATACACTTCAATTTCAGCCGTTCGGAAGGTCGTACGGACCCTGTTTCTTTTTCTCCCTGTTTTTCAATCACGAGTCCGAGCTCATTTCCAGGAATCAACCCGTTCGATTTCAGGAATCAACCTGTTCGATTTCAGCCTCAAATAACGAGCTTTAACACATTTTTCACGATAATCCGAGTTTCGGCGAATCTTGGTTTGTGGCACACCGGCACCCCAACCGTCTTCTTCGTTGGTGCTCAAACTTTGCTTCGCCGCTTTATCTCGACCGAAGAACATTCTATGTGATTCCGGAGAATTTTGTTCCGGACCGGAATCCCTAAAACCGTGTATTATACACTTCAATTTCAGCCGTTCGGAAGGTCGTGCGGACCCTGTTTCTTTTTCTCCCTGTTTTTCAATCACGCGTCCGAGCTCATTTTAGGAATCAACCTGTTCGATTTCAGCCTCAAATAACGAGCTTTAACACATTTTTCACGATAATCCAGGTTTCGGCGAATCTTTGGTTTCAGGCACACCAAGCACCCCAAATGTCTTCCGTTGGTGCTCAAACTTTGCGTGGCCACTTTATCAGACCCGAGGAACTTTCTATGTGATTTCCGGAGAATTTTGTTCCGTGACCTTTAATCCCGAAAAAACGTGTATTATACACTTCAATTTCGGCCGTTCGGAAGGTCGCAGGACCTGTTTCTTTTTTCTCTGTTTTTCAATCACGAGTCCGAGCTCATTTCAGGAATCAACCCGTTCGATTTCAGGAATCAACCTGTTCGATTTCAGCCTCAAATAACGAGCTTTAACACATTTTTCACGATAATCCGAGTTTCGGCGAATGCTGGTTTGTGGCACACCGGCACCCCCAAATGTTTTCTGTTGGTGATCAAACTTTGCGTGGCCGCTTTATCTAACCCAAGGAACTTTCTATGTGATTTCCAGAGAATTTTGTTCCGGGACCCCGGAATCCCGAAATACCGTGTATTAATACACTTCAATTTCAGCCGTTCGGAAAGTCGCACCGGACCCTGTTTCTTTTTCTCCCTGTTTTTCAATCACGAGTCCGAGCTCATTTCAGGAATCAACCTGTTTGATTTGAGCCTCAAATAACGAGTTTTAACACGTTTTTCACGATAATCCGAGTTTCGGCGAATCTTTGGTTTTAGGCACACCGGCACCCTCAAATGTTTTCCGTTGGTGCTCAAACTTTGCGAGGCCGCTTTATCTAACCCGAGGAACTTTCTATGTGATTTCCGGAGAATTTTGTTCCGGAACCCCGGAATCCCGAAAAACCGTGTATTATACACTTCAATTTTGGCCGTTCGGAAGGTAAATCTAGGACCTGTTTCTTTTTCTCCCTGTTTTTCAATCACGCGTCCGAGCTCATTTCAGGAATCAACCTGTTCGATTTCAGGAATCAACCTGTTCGATTTGATCCTCAAATAACGAGCTTTAACACATTTTTCACAATAATCCGAGTTTCGGCGAATGCTGGTTTGTGGCACACCGGCACCCCCAAATGTCTTCCATTGGTGCTCAAAATTTGCGTGGCCGCTTTATCTGACCCGAGGAACTTTCTATGTGATTTCCAGAGAATTTTTATCCGGGACCCCGTAATCCCGAAAAACCGTGTATTATACACTTCAATTTCGGCCCGTTCGCTCGAAGGTCGTACGGACCTGTTTCTTTTTCTCCTGTTTTTCAATCACGCGTCCGAGCTTATTTCAGGAATCAACCTGTTCGATATCGGGAATCAACTCGATTCGATTTCACCTCAAATAACGAGCTTTAACACATTTTTCACGATAATCCGAGTTTCGGCGAATCTTTGGTTTCAGGCACACCAAGCACCCCCAAATGTCTTCCGTTGGTGCTCATACTTTGCGTGGCCGCTTTATCTCACCCGAGGAACTTTCTATGTGATTTCCGGAGAATTTTTATCCGGACCGAATCCCAAAACCGTGTATTATACACTTCAATTTCAGCCGTTCGGAAGGTCGATAGGACCCTGTTTCTTTTTCTCCTGTTTTTCAATCACGCGTCCGAGCTCATTTCAGGAATCAACCCGTTCGATATCGGAATCAACCGTTCGATTTCAAACCTCAAATAACGAGCTTTAACACATTTTTCACGATAATCGAGTTTCGGCGAATCTTTGGTTTGTGGCACACCGACACCCCCAAATGTCTTCCGTTGGTGCTCAAACTTTGCGTGGCCGCTTTATCTCACCCGAGGAACTTTTTATGTGATTTCCGGAGAATTTTGTTCGGACCCGGAATCCGAAAAAACGTGTATTATACACTTCAATTTCACCGTTCGGAAGGTCGTACCGGACCTTGTTTCTTTTTCTCCCTGTTTTTCAATCACGAGTCCGAGCTCATTTCAGGAATCAACCCGTTCAATTTCAGGAATCAACCTGTTCGATTTCAGCATAAAATAACGAGCTTTAACACATTTTTCACGATAATCCGAGTTTGGCGAACGAATCTTTGGTTTGTGGCACACCGGCACCCCCAAATGTATTCCGTTGGTGCTCAAACTTTGCGTGGCCGCTTTATCAGACCCGAGGAACTTTCTATGTGATTTCCGGAGAATTTTGTTCGGAACCCCGAAATCCGTAAACCGTGTATTAATACACTTCAATTTTGCCGTTCGGAAAGTCGTACCTGACCCTGTTTCTTTTTCTCGCTGTTTTTCAATCACGAGTCCGAGCTCATTTCAGGAATCAAACTGTTCGATTTCAGGAATCAACCTGTTCGATTTGAGCCTCAAATAACGAGTTTTAACACGTTTTTCACGATAATCCGAGTTTTGCGAATCTTTGGTTTGTGGCACACCGGCACCCTCAAATGTTTTCCGTTGGTGCTCAAACTTTGCGAGGCCGCTTTATCTAACCCGATGAACTTTCTATGTGATTTCCGGAGAATTTTGTTCCGGGACCCCGGAATCCCGAAAAACCGTGTATTATACACTTCAATTTTGCCTGTTCGGAAGGTAAAGGACCTGTTTCTTTTTCTCCTGTTTTTCAATCACGCGTCCGAGCTCATTTCAGAATCAACCTGTTCGATTTCAGGAATCAATCTGTTCGATTTCAGCCTCAAATAACGAGCTTTAACACATTTTTCACGATAATCCGAGTTTCGGCGAATCTTTGGTTTGTCAGGCACACCGCACCCCAAATGTCTTCCGTTGGTGCTCAAACTTTGCGTGGCCGCTTTATCTGACCCGAGGAACTTTCTATGTGATTTCCGGAGAATTTTTATCCGGGACCCCGGAATCCCGAAAAACCGTGTATTATACACTTCAATTTCAGCCGTTCGGAAGGTCGTACCGGACCCTGTTTCTTTTTCTCCCTGTTTTTCAATCACGCGTCCGAGCTCATTTCAGGAATCAACCTGTTCGATTTCAGAAATCAACCTGTTCGATTTCAGCCTCAAATAACGAGCTTTAACACATTTTTCACAATAATCCGAGTTTCGGCGAATGCTGGTTTGTGGCACACCGGCACCCCCAAATGTCTTCCGTTGGTGCTCATACTTTGCGTGGCCGCTTTATCTGACCCGAGGAACTTTCTATGTGATTTCCGGAGAATTTTTATCCGGGACCCCGGAATCCCGAAAAACCGTGTATACACTTCAATTTCAGCCGTTCGGAAGGTCGTACCGGACCCTGTTTCTTTTTCTCCCTGTTTTTCAATCACGCGTCCGAGCTCATTTCAGGAATCAACCTGTTCGATATCAGGAATCAACCTGTTCGATTTCAGCCTCAAATAACGAGCTTTAACACATTTTTCACGATAATCTGAGTTTAGCGAATCTTTGGTTTCAGGCACACCGACACCCCCAAATGTCTTCCGTTGGTGCTCAAACTTTGCGTGGCCGCTTTATCTCGACCCGAGGAGCTTTTTATGTGATTTCCGGAGAATTTTGTTAGGGACCGGAATCCAAAAACGTGTATTATACACTTCAATTTCAGCCGTTCGGAAGGTCGTACCGGACCCTGTTTCTTTTTCTCCCTGTTTTTCAATCACGAGTCCGAGCTCATTTCAGGAATCAACCCGTTCAATTTCAGGAATCAACCTGTTCGATTTCAGCCTCAAATAACGAGCTTTAACACATTTTTCACGATAATCCGAGTTTGGCGAATCTTTGGTTTTGGCACACCGGCACCCCCAAATGTATTCCGTTGGTGCTCAAACGTTGCGTGGCCGCTTTCTCTGACCCGAGGAACTTTCTATGTGATTTCCGGAGAATTTTGTTCCGGAACCCCGGAATCCCGAAAAACCGTGTATTAATACACTTCAATTTCAGCCGTTCGGAAAGTCGTACCTGACCCTGTTTCTTTTTCTCGTTGTTTTTCAATCACGAGTCCGAGCTCATATCAGGAATCAAACTGTTCGATTTCAGGAATCAACCTGTTCGATTTGAGCCTCAAATAACGAGTTTTAACACGTTTTTCACGATAATCCGAGTTTTGCGAATCTTTGGTTTTCAGGCACACCGCACCCCAAATGTCTTCCGTTGGTGCTCAAACTTTGCGTGGCCGCTTTATCCGACCCGAGGAACTTTCTATGTGATTTCCGGAGAATTTTTATCCGGACCCGAATCCCGAAAACCGTGTATTACACTTCAATTTCACCGTTCGGAAGGTCAATGACGGACCCTCGTTTCTTTTTCTCCCGTTTTTCAATCACGCGTCCGAGCTCATTTCAGGAATCAACCTGTTCAATTTCAGGAATCAACCTGTTCGATTTCAACCTCAAATAACGAGCTTTAACACATTTTTCACAATAATCCGAGTTTCGCGAACTCTGGTTTGTGGCACACCGGCACCCCCAAATGTCTTCCGTTGGTGCTCATACTTTGCGTGGCCGCTTTATCTGACCCGAGGAACTTTCTATGTGATTTCCGGAGAATTTTTATCCGGGACCCCGGAATCCCGAAAAACCGTGTATTATTATACACTTCAATTTCAAACCGTTCGGAAGGTCGCAGGACCCTGTTTCTTTTTCTCCTGTTTTTCAATCACGCGTCCGAGCTCATTTCAGGAATCAACTATTCGATATCAGGAATCAACTCGTTCGATTTCAAACCTCAAATAACGAGGTTTAACACATTTTTCACGATAATCCGAGTTTTGGCGAATCTTTGGTTTGTGGCACACCGACACCCCCAAATGTCTTCCGTTGGTGCTCAAACTTTGCGTGGCCGCTTTATCAGACCCGAGGAACTTTTTATGTGATTTCCGGAGAATTTTGTTCGGAACCCGGAATCCCAAAACCGTGTATTAATACACTTCAATTTTCAACCGTTCGGAAAGTCGACGACTCGTTTCTTTTTCTCGTTGTTTTTCAATCACGAGTCCGAGCTCATATCGTGAATCAAACTGTTCGATTTCAGAATCAACCTGTTCGATTTGAGCCTCAAATAACGAGTTTTAACACGTTTTTCACGATAATCCGAGTTTCGGCGAATCTTTGGTTTGGCACACCGGCACCCCCAAATGTCTTCCGTTGGTGCTCAAACTTTGCGTGGCCGCTTTATCGACCCGAGGAACTTTCTATGTGATTTAGGAGAATTTTTATCCAGGGACCCGGAATCCCGAAAAACCGTGTATTACACTTCAATTTTTCGGCCGTTCGGAAGGTCGTCGGACCTGTTTCTTTTTCTCCTGTTTTTCAATCACGCGTCCGAGCTCATTTCAGGAATCAACCTGTTCGATTTCAGGAATCAACCTGTTGATTTCAGCCTCAAATAACGAGCTTTAACACATTTTTCACAATAATCCGAGTTTCGCGAATCTTTGGTTTGTGGCACACCGGCACCCCAAATGTCTTCCGTTGGTGCTCATACTTTGCGTGGCCGCTTTATCTGACCCGAGGAACTTTCTATGTGATTTCCGGAGAATTTTTATCCGGGACAGAATCCCAAAAACCGTGTATTATACACTTCAATTTCACTAGTTCGGAAGGTAAATCGGACCCTGTTTCTTTTTCTCCTGTTTTTCAATCACGCGTCCGAGCTCATTTTCAGAATCAACCTGTTCGATATCGGAATCAACCCGTTCGATTTCAGCCTCAAATAACGAGCTTTAACACATTTTTCACGATAATCGAGTTTTTCGGCGAATCTTTGGTTTGTGGCACACCGACACCCCCAAATGTCTTCCGTTGGTGCTCAAACTTTGCGTGGCCGCTTTATCTCACCCGAGGAACTTTTTATGTGATTTCCGGAGAATTTTGTTCGGAACCCCGAATCCGAAAAACCGTGTATTAATACACTTCAATTTCGGCCGTTCGGAAAGTCGTACGACCTGTTTCTTTTTTTTTGTTTTTCAATCACGAGTCCGAGCTCATTTCAGGAATCAAACTGTTCGATTTCAGGAATCAACCTGTTCGATTTGAGCCTCAAATAACGAGTTTTAACACGTTTTTCACAATAATCCGAGTTTCGGCGAATGCTGGTTTGTGGCACACCGGCACCCTCAAATGTTTTCCGTTGGTGCTCAAACTTTGCGAGGCCGCTTTATCTAACCCGATGAACTTTCTATGTGATTTCCGGAGAATTTTGTTCCGGGACCCCGGAATCCCGAAAAACCGTGTATTATACACTTCAATTTCAGCCGTTCGGAAGGTCGTACCGTACCCTGTTTCTTTTTCTCCCTGTTTTTCAATCACGCGTCCGAGCTCATTTCAGGAATCAACCTGTTCGATTTCAGGAATCAACCTGTTCGATTTCAGCCTCAAATAACGAGCTTTAACACATTTTTCACGATAATCCGAGTTTGGCGAATCTTTGGTTTTCAGCACACCGGCACCCCAAATGTCTTCCGTTGGTGCTCAAACTTTGCGTGGCCGCTTTATCTAACCCGAGGAACTTTCTATGTGATTTCGGAGAATTTTTATCCAGGGACCGGAATCCCGAAAAACCGTGTATTATACACTTCAATTTCAGCCGTTCGGAAGGTCGTACCGGACCCTGTTTCTTTTTCTCCCTGTTTTTCAATCACGCGTCCGAGCTCATTTCAGGAATCAACCTGTTCGATTTCAGGAATAAACCTGTTCGATTTCAGCCTCAAATAACGAGCTTTAACACATTTTTCACGATAATCCGAGTTTCGGCGAATGCTTGTTTGTGGCACACCGGCACCCCCAAATGTCTTCCGTTGGTGCTCAAACTTTGCGTTGCCGCTTTATCTGACCCGAGTAACTTTCTATGTGATTTCCGTAGAATTTTGTTCCGGGACCCCGGAATCCCGAAAAACCGTGTATACACTTCAATTTCAGCCGTTCGGAAAGTCGTACCGTACCCTGTTTGTTTTTCTCCCTGTTTTTCAATCACGCGTCCTAGCTCATTTCAGGAATCAAGCTGTTCGATTTCAGGAATCAACTTGTTCGATTTCAGCTTCAAATAACGAGCTTTAACACATTTTTCACGATAATCCGAGTTTCGGCGAATGCTGGTTTGTGGCACACCGGCACCCCCAAATGTCTTCCGTTTGTGCTTAAACTTTGCATGCCCGCTTTATCTGACCCGATGAACTTTTTATGTGATTTCCGGAGAAGTTTATTCCAGGACCCCGGAATCCCGAAAGAACGTGTATTATACACTTCAATTTCAGCCGTTCGGAAGGTCGTACCGGACCCTGTTTCTTTTTCTCCCTGTTTTTCAATCACGAGTCCGAGCTCATTTCAGGAATCAACCCGTTCGATTTCAGGAATCAACCTGTTCGATTTCAGACTCAAATAACGAGCTTTAACACATTTTTCACGATAATCCGAGTTTCGGCGAATGCTGGTTTGTGGCACACCGGCACCCCCAAATGTGTTCCGTTGGTGCTCAAACTTTGCGTGGCCGCTTTATCTGACCCGAGGAACTTTTTATATGATTTCCGGAGCTTGATTTTGTGGTGTTAAGGCTTTATGGGGATTATGGCTTGTAATGTGGCTTGGAAATGGAGTCTCTTGGCTTGATGTAGCCTGAGGACATAAGGGTAGGTTAAAATGACGTGGGATCAAGTTTCCATGTCTTGGCCCTAAGGATGGGTATATTTGACGAGCTTGAGAAGATTCTCAAAATTCCTAACTATCTCCCTGTAACGGTCTCGAGAAGGACTTAGGGTGTGATGTGTGAAAGGCTAAATGAGGGTGCTAGCTGACCATCTTCGTTGATGTCTTTATTCTACCTAGACTTCAGCAAAGATCAGTATAGCATTTGATTCCAGGCTTGTTCTTGATTCAAACTCGATTCTTGTCCGGAATATATCTCGGCTTTTGCTCAGATTCTTGATTCGGGTTTTGAGGATGACATTGACTTTTAATATTGACTTGTTTGATTGAGCCTTCTTCTTTTGACTCTTTTGTGTTGGATTATAGGCATAACTACGGCTTTGGATATAGATCTTGGTCATTTCTCTTGATTGAGCCTTTTGTCTTTGATCATGGCTCATATCGTCTTGAATTTGCTTGCATAACATGGATTTGGGTCAGACTAGCACCTTTAGTGTGAAACAGGGTTGGTCTTTTGGTAACACGGGTTGTTTATTGTGGGGAATGGGCTTGCCTTCCGTCATGGATCGTTAACAAGGGAGATGGTCTGGATTCGTCCTAGAATCTTCTTGAGATAGGCTCGTCCTAGACTAGGGTTATATTGTGGTTTCTGTTGCCAGACATGGAATAGGTAAGGAAAACGAACACGGAGTCTTAGGTCCTCTACAACTTTGAAGGGAACATCATTTAAGTGCACTCACATCGACTGACATGCGTTGTTGTTATTCATTTTAAAAAAATGTCTCAAACCAATTCTTGTTGTCACAGGAAATGGGTAAAGGAAGAGATAGGATAGAATATATGAATCGAAGAGTGTACTTTTATTGAAATGAATGATAAATGTATTTAACATAGACATGAGAAGACATGTGACTCGTGGGATGCCCCAGGTTGCCACTTAGAAATGGAAATGAAGAAAGACGCTAGAACAAATATGAGATAGAAAGCCTAAGACTCGGACTCGGACTCGGACTTTGACGCGATTTCAGATCTAGACTCATAATCATCGGCCCACGCTTTTTCTCTTCCAACAACTGGCATCTGGCTTTGAGCATTCACCCATTTGAGCACCTCGTCCTCATTATTGGGAACATTTGAAGGATAACAGTCAAGAAGAGTTTCTTGATAAGTTGTATATCCATGAGGATTGCCTAAGCTACCTTGTAGGTTAAAAGTTGAGAGGGACAACTTCCCACTTTCAATCATATCTTGGATTATATGCTTCAAACAAAAGCACGCTTCTGTATCATGTCCCCTACCACGATGATATTGGCAATATGCATTACTGTCCCATCTAGGTAGTATGTTTTCAGGGTCTGGAGTTGGACCGATTAGGTGTAATTTGCCCTGTGATACTAACATTTGTAGTGCCGCCGCATAAGTAATGCCAAGGTTAGCGAATGCTCTAGGAGCCCGTCTCGGTCTTCTGGGTGGGGCTTCCATGAGTTTAGCCCCATCACACTTAATGTCAGCTTGAGCAAAGGTCGACTCATGGTACTTGCCGTTCTCGATATTATCCTGGATGATATTCTTTAGTTTGTAGCAATTCTCGGTGTCATGTCCCCTTCCTCTATGGTATTGACAATACGAATTGCCATCCCAAAACTTAGACTTCCTTTCCGGATCTGGGGTAGGCCCTATTGGTTCAAGAAGACCTAGAGAGGATAATTTGTTTAAGGCTAGGGCATACGGTATGCCTAGACTTGTGAATGACCTTGGAGAGTTCTTTGACAAAGGCTCCGTGAGGTTGACTTTGTTGATTTTGATGCTTGGATTAGAAGAACTAAAGATACATTGCTCAGTTTTTGCTTTAGGACTATTAGGTTGAGGGTTTGTCTGGAAGCTTTTCATCTTGAGAGGTTTGGCATCAAGCTTCTTACCCATTTAAAGCAAACTGGTTCTCTATGTTGGAAAGTCGAGAGTTTAGGATATCAATGGCTCCTTCTATTTTGGAGAATTTATTGTTGAAGGCCATGGAAAGCATGAGCATTCCATTTTGGATATCTTCGTCTTCGAGGATATTGATCTCTTCGTCATCATGATGATTGAGGAGATGATAACAATCCAGGAATGATTCTTCATCATGTTTATTGATATTAGACCCAAGATGATCGATCTTCCTGGATTTCTTGGCGAAAGGTGGCTTAGGAAGCTTGCCCTCTTCGATCATATCTTCGATGGTGTGTTTCAAGAGAAAACACTCTTCAATATCATGGCCTCTACCTTGGTGATATAAGCAATATTTGTTGCCCTTCCAGAGGTTCACCTGTTTCTCCAAAGGTGGATCCGGAGTCGGCCCTATTGGATGTAGCATGCCTTGGGCAGAAAGTCTCTTCAAAGCATCGGCATAAGACATGCCTAAATCGGTAAGCACCCTATGATGCCTCCCAGGTTTCTTTTCAGCTGTTTTCGGCTTTCTAGGACGATGGTTATTGCAAGAGATAAGCTTTGGACGACCTAGACTAGAGGTTGTCCTAGTTGGCATGTTCTTTTCCACCAGTCCATTTTCAAGGGTGAGGACGCGAATGCTCAAATTTTTCTACGTAGCTTGAACTTCTAGGACCATGGCATAAACGTCTTGGAGAGACACGGTGATTGTGGCTTGAACTTCTTCGTGTCCTTGCTGATTGACAGAACTTGCTGGATTCCTACTCGACAGAAATGACGCACATTACAACTCGATTCGACGTGGGATCACGCATACTAAGGCAACCAACAAAGGAAGGGACAAGATGACACATCTTGACTCGTGAACTCGTGAAATGTCGTGAGCAACATCTCGTGTTTGAATTCATGGTGCTTGACTTTAATTTTAGACTCAAGTGTTGACTTTGACGGAGTGACATTTATACATTTGACCTTATTGACGGGATTGATGACACGTGTTGATTCTGGACTCGAGGTTTGCTTATAGGTGTTAAGAAGACTGTTGTAGTTTAGACTCAAATATGAGGCCCATTGAGACTCGTGTGTTAAGCCTCGGAACGTGTGACTCGAGTGTATAGATCCTAACAGAATTGGGGTAGGGAGGTCCACAATGACGGCGTGACGCCTTAGGATTTGGCTTGATTTTGAAAAGACCCAAAATATAAAGAAAAGACGGGTTCATGACTCGACGGAGTTTCGACTAGGACATAGTCGGTTTGAACTTTGACTCTAACTTAGCCCAATTGAATTTACATATTTACATTTACATGTTGGAAAATCTTTTGATTAAAACATGTTTTTTTTTTTTTTTTTTTTTTTTTTTTTTTTTTTTTTTTTTTTTCGGACTCTTTTTTTTTGACGTTTTTTTTTTTTTTTTCGTTTTTTTTTTTTTGTTTTTGATGGTTTTTTCTTTTGCACGGATTTTGAAATGGGTTTTAGGCCCGAAGTTTGACTCGACATACGGACAGAGTTTGGACTTTGTTTTGCCTTTTCTCGAAAATATTTACGTTTTAAAAAGAGGTTTTAATTTTACAAAAATCGTCATGGTTTCGTTTAGAAAATGGTGATCACATATGATACAAACATTATACAAGCATTATAACGGGATTTTGAGTGCATTTAAAAGGGTTTTGGTTTAAAGGGTGGGTTGCCATACCGAACAATCAAACCCGAAGTCTGTGGAGAGGCTCGTGCCAAACAAGAGTAAGGCCGATTCCTAGTCCATTTCCTCAAGTAGTGAAGGCCCTTGATACAAACAAGAGTAAGCATCATGGTATGGATGACGTCAATCGCTATCCATCCTTAGGCCCAAATAAGAATTAGGACCGTTTAGACGGGACGATTGGTCGAATGGGTTGGGTTGGGCCTAGGAAGGCCGAATTAAACGGTCTAGGAAGACCGAGTTATGAAAACCGACAATTGTCTTGTACAAACTATTCCCTAACCTTGTTCAAGTTTCACCCTTGCTACACGTAAGTGTATTATCCCCAATGAGTCGCCAAAGCGTGGACAGCGGGCCGCACGGGGCGCTTGGTGAGAAGCGAAAACAAGCGTTTGCATTTTGTATGGAGTCGCCACCAATTTTTATGGGAAATTGGAACCGTTCGAATACCTCGTGTCATGTCAAGACACAAAGTAGTGACATGAACACTAAGCAATCGTTACCCTTAGCATTCTATGTCTAGAATGACTCTCGTGGATGCCAATGAACACGGGTGCTCACGGAGATCTGGAGTAAGGGGTGAGGGTACGTATTAGGAAGCTCTTTTGATCGAACGCCTAATCCCGCCCGCCTCGATAGCGGCCTCTACTAATGATTAGGGAAGTTATTCGTACTTGATATATCGTCGGCTATATGCATGCAATGCAACATCCAAGTTTTAATCCTAACATGTGAGAATTTAGACTAAGTCGGTTGACAGTTAATTAGCATACAATTTGGTCGAAGTTGGAATTTAATGTTGATTTACATGTGAAAACATACAAACAATAAAAGAAATACAATAACTATAAATTACAATAATGGAAATTACATTGAGATAGGCGATTTATGTCGAAAATACCTTCAAAACGGATAGTTCGAGAAAATGAATAAAAGAATAAAAAGAAATAAATTAACGAACAGGAATTAGCGATATTACGGATATTAGTTAGTTAATACGTGGACTAATTAAACTAGGTCAAGGCAGAAACGGAGTTCAGGGACAGAAATCATCCTGGAACAGGCGCAGCAGAGATCGCCCCTGGAAGAGCGCGCAGCGATTCTTTGCGTCATTCAAGGGTGAGTTCTGGCATGAAGCGAAGCGCAAATCGTTAATGTCGATTGTTAAGTTTAGGGATCGATTGATATAATTACTCGGATGAAACTGATTTAACAGGTTATTTAGCATATGAATTAGTCATAAAAACAGTAAACATGAATGAGACGGAATTAAGATGGATTAATAACATGGATGAATGATTAATTAACAAATATAAATTAACTAATTAAACATGATGAATTGATGACGAATTATATGAACATGTGAATAAACAGATGAAAATATATCAACGATGAATTTCGAGGAGATTCAATATGAATAAATCGAACCTCTAAAACCCGAATTGAGTATTAATGACGAAAAACCCGCAAATATGAATTATAAGGGATTTAAGTCGGATTTATGACAAATTAAACATGAGAATGACGGTGATTATAACATATGTGGAATTATTATGATATTACGACGAAGAATTAACAGACGAAGTAAGCAAAAGACAGAATTCGAACACGAATTACAGAGGACAAACGAAGAAGAAAGGAAGCAGGAACTGCGGCAGCCTCACGAAGAGGCGCAGCAGGAACTGCGCTCCTTCGAAGAGGCGCAGCAGTTGCTGCGTCCTTTCTCGACGGTTATCTACTGGAAATCCGCAAAAACAGGTTTTAACAAAGGGTTTTAGAAATCGGTTTTAATGGTATTTTCGACATAAACCTTACATGAGTGATATGATAATTAAAAGTACAAAAATACAATAAATAAAAGAGGATTATACACCCTCAGACTTACATGTTGACGAAACGAGATGAACTAAGATATCGACTAGTGAATGCTCGACGCGAATGCAAGGAGAGTGCCCTCGTAAGAGGAAAACGATTGATTAAATTAAGTTGATTAAGTGTAGTTGGTCAAATTGGTCGGTCATGCAACGGAGAGGTGGTACCGAAGATCCGAGCTTACGTGGTCGGAAGTCCAAGCACGTAGGCGCCAATAAGTAAGAACAAAGTCTAGAATGCAAAGGGAGAAGAGAAGGGCGGACACTCGCGTGAGAAATATGAGGAACGAAAGCTCCTATTTATACTAATCACACGACGGAATTATGGTAAGACTAGGACACGGAAGGAAAGATCCGGAAATAACCGACTTAGGTTAAAACACGGAAACTTGGACAAAAAGAAAGCCCTGGGAAAAGGCGCAGCAGGTGCTGCGTCCCTTGGAAGAGGCGCAAAGACTTGCTTCGCGTCCTTTCCCGGGTAGGTTCCTCTGCGCGTAGAAAACGCGTTTGACAGCCTGTCGTATTTTAGGCATAACTTTCTCTACAAGACTCGGATTAAGGTGATTTCGGTGGCGTTGGAAAGCTAAGAAAGAGATCTAGAACTTTCTGTGAAATAGGCCTGACCCAAAAGACTCGTTATGACCTCGTAAAACGGGCCTAAAGTTCGGGTTGTCATTTTAACTAAATGAAATGCACATTTTGTAATGTAAACTTTTAGTTTAGCCTAATGAAGTGACATGGGACTCAAAATGAGATATAATCTCAACATTTTATGACATCTTAACCTTAGGTATACAAGCACATTGCTTTGACTCGGGATTTGACGGTTTCAGGGAATGAAGACGGTTTTTGACCCGGACTCCAAATGAACCCTAATTACTGCCAAAACGACCGTAATGACACCTATATGATGACCATGAGGTAGACATTAATGTTTGAGCAATCACTTGACGATAATCTTACGAACTGTCACAAATCATTCCCCGTACCAAACATGCGGCCCAATCATCACCGGGTGGTTTGCGAGGGGTGCAGAAACGAGGTGTCTACAGAGCCCCCACTTTGACTGAGGCTTGGACAAGGCGAAAGTCAAAGTATAGCCATCAGGTCAATCGAAGATTACAACCTGACGACTATGGCGACGCAAGGCGGCTCAAGAGGTCTGAGCCAAGGACCTGTCGTCGGGAACATTTTAGAGTTTGTCGACTATCGGGGAGGGTCATTTAAAGTCCATTAGACTACGTAAGGAAGCTCGCTAGCCATAAGAAGAGACCATACCTGAGACTTCTTTCTCGAGATGCTTCTGGAGGTGCATAGGAGCTAAGGGTAAGCGTAGGAGCTAAGGGTAAGACCTAAAGGATATGTAAGGATTTGTGCTAGGGTGTGGGACCCTAAAGGAAAGCATCGACGGGAAGGAGGCCAAATATAAGTTCAACTTAAGGGGTAACCAAGGTTTAGGTGTAGGAACTCTAAGGAAGTGATGATCCTAAAGGAATATGATCCTAAAGGGAAAAGGTGATCCTAAAGGAATATGATCCTAAAGGGTAGAAGTGTGTGAACTCTAGGGAGTTTGGGAACTTAAAGAGCTAGGCGTGTGAACCTGGGTGTACGAACCTAAAAGGACGGCTGGTATGGGAACTTAAAGGCTTGTGAACCTAAAGGAATTGGGATCCTAGGGTTAAGTTTAGGAACTAATGGTTTACTAAATCTTGTTTTAAACGCGTGCGTTATGAGCTTTCTGAGGTATGAGAACTCCAAAAGGGATTTATGGGTTTATGAACCTAAGGATGTTGGTGTGGGAGCTTAAAGGTTTATGAACCTAAGGGAAGCCATTTTGGGATCTAAGAATCTAGGGGTAAGAATCCTAACTTTGGGTTTACGAACCTAAAGAAGGAGGCGCTGGTTTGGGAACTTCTGGAGAATGACACCTTTGCCGAACTCCGTGAGGAAACAATAATATTGAGGGTAGCAGGACGTCGGTAGAAACTGCTGGGGAATCTGCTTGCGTCGGTCTCAAGCGAACTCTGGCAAAAACTTGAGGTTGAATCTGCTTGCGTCGGTCTCAAGCGAACTCTTGTTGGGGAATATATTGACGATTAGGAACATCTTGATCGCCATGGAAGAAATCTTGAGTGAGCAATCTTTGCAAAAATCTTTGCTACTGGGACAAATATTTTGACGACTAGGAACATCTTGATCGTCATGGAAGAAATATTGAGTGAGCAATCGCAAAATCTTTTCTGCTATTTGGGAGAATGAAGACTTGGGTGAAGCCCCCAGTCAGAGCGAGCACTGCTTCTGATACTTACCTGCATGGATATTAGCCACACAAGAATGCAATCCAATATGCAAATAGAACATAAACCCATATGCATGTAAGCAATTATCACATGGACCTCGAATGAGGAAACACATAGGTTTTGCAAAAGGCGTTTCTTTATAAAAGTCGTTTAAAACTTGTTCAAAGAAGTTTGTCGTTTGTAATGCGTTATGCATATTCAATGGGCCTTAGACATAGGGCTTGACATAACACAAACCTCATACGGACGTGACGCGAAATGTAGACTTAGGTTGGACTGACGCGACACTAACTTAGATTTGACGCGACACAGGGATGACTTGGACAGACTTTGTTTAAGTATGCGCAACCCCTAGCCAAGTGTGGGTGACAATGCGTATCAGTTCCAAAGGTATAAGAATTGCAAGAATGATGAATGCATATGAAGGCAAGGCACGAGCCATAGACCATCTGTCTACTAGGACTTCTTTCACCACCGTTTGCTGTAAAAGAGACCCCTCTTGAGGCACGATGACTTGGAGAATTGATCTAAGACCTTTGTCATTGTCCGGACCGAGCACTAGCTAGACTCAAAGGGACAAAGGAAGGGTGGCATCTCGGAAGAGAAGCCCCCAGGATGAGAAAATGGCTCTGGACTTTGGTAAAAAGGAGGCTGGGCGACAATAAGGAGCCCCCAGTATAGAGGTGTTGGTTGTGGAAGGGATGTTAATTGAGGTTGGAAGGTTGAAAATTGAGGTTGAAAGTTGATGGTTGAGGTGGTTGATAATTGAGATTGAAAGTTGGGATGGTTGTGTCCTTGAGGACTGCCTACGTATTCACGTGAAGTGAAATCAAACCAAATCGTAGTTCTGAGGTTTGGTTAATTTTGTTTGGGTGTTGTGGTTGTATCCTTCTTGTGTAAGAAAGGACTGCCTACGTATCCACCTAAAAAGGTGAAATCAAACCATGCTCGTAGTTCAAGTGTGTGCCTAAGCTAAGCTGTTAGGACCTTAAAGTGCAGGGGTCACAAGGGTAATATTCCTTTGGTGACTCGAGGAATCGATTTGAGATAACTCCCTTCGATCATAGACCAAAGAGGTATAATTTGGTTTGTAAAAAGTTTCCTTGTCGTGTGAGCACAGCTAAAATGGACCCTAAGGATGAATTGGGGTATGTCCCGTTCTAGGTAGCAAAGTATTTGAAGACTCCGTGTTTGGGTCAAGGTGAAACTGGATTGGATATTTGGAATGTGGAGCTCGGTAATAAGAGGCTTTGATGAACAAATCTCTGGAGCTTGATTTTGTGGTGTTAAGGCTTTATGGGGATTATGGCTTGTAATGTGGCTTGGAAATGGAGTCTCTTGGCTTGATGTAGCCTGAGGACATAAGGGTAGGTTAAAATGACGTGGGATCAAGTTTCCATGTCTTGGCCCTAAGGATGGGTATATTTGACGAGCTTGAGAAGATTCTCAAAATTCCTAACTATCTCCCTGTAACGGTCTCGAGAAGGACTTAGGGTGTGATGTGTGAAAGGCTAAATGAGGGTGCTAGCTGACCATCTTCGTTGATGTCTTTATTCTACCTAGACTTCAGCAGTATTCTGTATAGCATTTGATTCCAGGCTTGTTCTTGATTCAAACTCAGATTCTTGGTCTGGAATATATCTCGGCTTTTGCTCAGATTCTTGATTCGGGTTTTGAGGATGACATTGACTTTTAATATTGACTTGTTTGATTGAGCCTTCTTCTTTTGACTCTTTTGTGTTGGATTATAGGCATAACTACGGCTTTGGATATAGATCTTGGTCATTTCTTTTGATTGAGCCTTTTGTCTTTGATCATGGCTCATATCGTCTTGAATTTGCTTGCATAACATGGATTTGGGTCAGACTAGCACCTTTAGTGTGAAACAGGGTTGGTCTTTTGGTAACACGGGTTGTTTATTGTGGGGAATGGGCTTGCCTTCCGTCATGGATCGTTAACAAGGGAGATGGTCTGGATTCGTCCTAGAATCTTCTTGAGATAGGCTCGTCCTAGACTAGGGTTATATTGTGGTTTCTATTGCCAGACATGGAATAGGTAAGGAAAACGAACACGGAGTCTTAGGTCCTCTACAACTTTGAAGGGAACATCATTTAAGTGCACTCACATCGACTGACATGCGTTGTTGTTATTCATTTTAAAAAATGTCTCAAACCAATTCTTGTTGTCACAGGAAATGGGTAAAGGAAGAGATAGGATAGAATATATGAATCGAAGAGTGTACTTTTATTGAAATGAATGATAAATGTATTTAACATAGACATGAGAAGACATGTGACTCGTGGGACAGCCCCCAGGTTGCCACTTAGAAATGGAAATGAAGAAAGACGCTAGAACAAATATGAGATAGAAAGCCTAAGACTCGGACTCGGACTCGGACTTTGACGCGATTTCAGATCTAGACTCATAATCATCGGCCCACGCTTTTTCTCTTCCAACAACTGGCATCTGGCTTTGAGCATTCACCCATTTGAGCACCCCGTCCTCATTATTGGGAACATTGGAAGGATAACAGTCAAGAAGAGTTTCTTGATAAGTTGTATATCCATGAGGATTGCCTAAGCTACCTTGTAGGTTAAAAGTTGAGAGGGACAACTTCCCACTTTCAATCATATCTTGGATTATATGCTTCAAACAAAAGCACGCTTCTGTATCATGTCCCCTACCACGATGATATTGGCAATATGCATTACTGTCCCATCTAGGTAGTATGTTTTCAGGGTCTGGAGTTGGACCGATTAGGTGTAATTTGCCCTGTGATACTAACATTTGTAGTGCCGCCGCATAAGTAATGCCAAGGTTAGCGAATGCTCTAGGAGCCCGTCTCGGTCTTCTGGGTGGGGCTTCCATGAGTTTAGCCCCATCACACTTAATGTCAGCTTGAGCAAAGGTCGACTCATGGTACTTGCCGTTCTCGATATTATCCTGGATGATATTCTTTAGTTTGTAGCAATTCTCGGTGTCATGTCCCCTTCCTCTATGGTATTGACAATACGGTGCCATCCCAAAACTTAGACTTCCTTTCCGGATCTGGGGTAGGCCCTATTGGTTCAAGAAGACCTAGAGAGGATAATTTGTTTAAGGCTAGGGCATACGGTATGCCTAGACTTGTGAATGACCTGGGAGAGTTCTTTAACAAAGGCTCCGTGAGGTTGACTTTGTTGATTTTGATGCTTGGATTAGAAGAACTAAAGATACATTGCTCAGTTTTTGCTTTAGGACTATTAGGTTGAGGGTTTGTCTGGAAGCTTTTCATCTTGAGAGGTTTGGCATCAAGCTTCTTACCCATTTCAGCAAACTGGTTCTCTATGTTGGAAAGTCGAGAGTTTAGGATATCAATGGCTCCTTCTATTTTGGAGAATTTATTGTTGAAGGCCATGGAAAGCATGAGCATTCCATTTTGGATATCTTCGTCTTCGAGGATATTGATCTCTTCGTCATCATGATGATTGAGGAGATGATAACAATCCAGGAATGATTCTTCATCATGTTTATTGATATTAGACCCAAGATGATCGATCTTCCTGGATTTCTTGGCGAAAGGTGGCTTAGGAAGCTTGCCCTCTTCGATCATATCTTCGATGGTGTGTTTCAAGAGAAAACACTCTTCAATATCATGGCCTCTACCTTGGTGATATAGGCAATATTTGTTGCCCTTCCAGAGGTTCACCTGTTTCTCCAAAGGTGGATCCGGAGTCGGCCCTATTGGATGTAGCATGCCTTGGGCAGAAAGTCTCTTCAAAGCATCGGCATAAGACATGCCTAAATCGGTAAGCACCCTATGATGCCTCCCAGGTTTCTTTTCAGCTGTTTTCGGCTTTCTAGGACGATGGTTATTGCAAGAGATAAGCTTTGGACGACCTAGACTAGAGGTTGTCCTAGTTGGCATGTTCTTTTCCACCAGTCCATTTTCAAGGGTGAGGACGCGAATGCTCAAATTTTCTACTGTAGCTTGAACTTCTAGGACCATGGCATAAACGTCTTGGAGAGACACGGTGATTGTGGCTTGAACTTCTTCGTGTCCTTGCTGATTGACAGAACTTGCTGGATTCCTACTCGACAGAAATGACGCACATTACAACTCGATTCGACGTGGGATCACGCATACTAAGGCAACCAACAAAGGAAGGGACAAGATGACACATCTTGACTCGTGAACTCGTGAAATGTCGTGAGCAACATCTCGTGTTTGAATTCATGGTGCTTGACTTTAATTTTAGACTCAAGTGTTGACTTTGACGGAGTGACATTTATACATTTGACCTTATTGACGGGATTGATGACACGTGTTGATTCTGGACTCGAGGTTTGCTTATAGGTGTTAAGAAGACTGTTGTAGTTTAGACTCAAATATGAGGCCCATTGAGACTCGTGTGTTAAGCCTCGGAACGTGTGACTCGAGTGTTTAGATCCTAACAGAATTGGGGTAGGGAGGTCCACAATGACGGCGTGACGCCTTAGGATTTGGCTTGATTTTGAAAAGACCCAAAATATAAAGAAAAGACGGGTTCATGACTCGACGGAGTTTCGACTAGGACATAGTCGGTTTGAACTTTGACTCTAACTTAGCCCAATTGAATTTACATATTTACATTTACATGTTGGAAAATCTTTTGATTAAAACATGTTTTTTTTTTTTTTTTTTTTTTTTTTTTTTTTTTTTTTTTTTTTTTTTTTTTTTTTTTTTTTTTTGGGTTTTTTTTGTTTTTGATGGTTTTTTTCTTTTGCACGGATTTTGAAATGGGTTTTAGGCCCGAAGTTTGACTCGACATACGGACAGAGTTTGGACTTTGTTTTGCCTTTTCTCGAAAATATTTACGTTTTAAAAAGAGGTTTTAATTTTACAAAAATCGTCATGGTTTCGTTTAGAAAATGGTGATCACATATGATACAAACATTATACAAGCATTATAACGGGATGCTGAGTGCATTTAAAAGGGTTTTGGTTTAAAGGGTGGGTTGCCATACCGAACAATCAAACCCGAAGTCTGTGGAGAGGCTCGTGCCAAACAAGAGTAAGGCCGATTCCTAGTCCATTTCCTCAAGTAGTGAAGGCCCTTGATACAAACAAGAGTAAGCATCATGGTATGGATGACGTCAATCGCTATCCATCCTTAGGCCCAAATAAGAATTAGGACCGTTTAGACGGGACGATTGGTCGAATGGGTTGGGTTGGGCCTAGGAAGGCCGAATTAAACGGTCTAGGAAGACCGAGTTATGAAAACCGACAATTGTCTTGTACAAACTATTCCCTAACCTTGTTCAAGTTTCACCCTTGCTACACGTAAGTGTATTATCCCGCCGAGTCGCCAAAGCGTGGACAGCGGGCCGCCCACGGGGGCGCTTGGTGAGAAGCGAAAACAAGCGTTTGCATTTTGTATGGAGTCGCCACCAATTTTTATGGGAAATTGGAACCGTTCGAATACCTCGTGTCATGTCAAGACACAAAGTAGTGACATGAACACTAAGCAATCGTTACCCTTAGCATTCTATGTCTAGAATGACTCTCGTGGATGCCAATGAACACGGGTGCTCACGGAGATCTGGAGTAAGGGGTGAGGTACGTATTAGGAAGCTCTTTTGATCGAACACCTAATCCCGCCCGCCTCGATAGTGGCCTCTACTAATGATTAGGAAAGTTATTCGTACTTGATATATCGTCGGCTATATGCATGCAATGCAACATCCAAGTTTTAATCCTAACATGTGAGAATTTAGACTAAGTCGGTTGTGATTAATTAGCATACAATTTGGTGAAGTTGGAATTTAATGTTGATTTACATGTGAAAACATACAAACAATAAAAGAAATACAATAACTATAAATTACAATAATGGAAATTACATTGAGATAGGCGATTTATGTCGAAAATACCTTCAAAACGGATAGTTCGAGAAAATGAATAAAAGAATAAAAAGAAATAAATTAACGAACAGGAATTAGCGATATTACGGATATTAGTTAGTTAATACGTGGACTAATTAAACTAGGTCAAGGCAGAAACGGAGTTCAGGATGCAAATCATCTCGAACAGCGCAGTAGAGATCGCGCCCTCGGAAGAGGCGCGGCCCGATTCTTTGCGTCATTCAAGGGTGAGTTAAGGTCGTAGCCGGAATCGCAAATCGTTAATGTCGATTGTTAAGTTTAGGGATCGATTGATATAATTACTCGGATGAAACTGATTTAACAGGTTATTTAGCATATGAATTAGTCATAAAAACAGTAAACATGAATGAGACGGAATTAAGATGGATTAATAACATGGATGAATGATTAATTAACAAATATAAATTAACTAATTAAACATGATGAATTGATGACGAATTATATGAACATGTGAATAAACAGATGAAAATATATCAACGATGAATTCCAGAGATTCAATATGAATAAATCGAACCTCTAAAACCCGAATTGAGTATTAATGACGAAAAACCCGCAAATATGAATTATAAGGGATTTAAGTCGGATTTATGACAAATTAAACATGAGAATGACGGTGATTATAACATATGTGGAATTATTATGATATTACGACGAAGAATTAACAGACGAAGTAAGCAAAAGACAGAATTCGAACACGAATTACAGAGGACAAACGAAGAAGAAAGGAAGCAGGAACTGCGGCAGCCTCACGAAGAGGCGCAGCAGGAACTGCGCTCCTTCGAAGAGGCGCAGCAGTTGCTGCGTCCTTTCTCGACGGTTATCTACTGGAAATCCGCAAAAACAGGTTTTAACAAAGGGTTTTAGAAATCGGTTTTAATGGTATTTTCGACATAAACCTTACATGAGTGATATGATAATTAAAAGTACAAAAATACAATAAATAAAAGAGGATTATACACCCTCAGACTTACATGTTGACGAAACGAGATGAACTAAGATATCGACTAGTGAATGCTCGACGCGAATGCAAGGAGAGTGCCCTCGTAAGAGGAAAACGATTGATTAAATTAAGTTGATTAAGTGTAGTTGGTCAAATTGGTCGGTCATGCAACGGAGAGGCTGGTACCCGGAAAGATCCGAGCTTACGTGGTCGGAAGTCCAAGCACGTAGGCGCCAATAAGTAAGAACAAAGTCTAGAATGCAAAGGGAGAAGAGAAGGGCGGACACTCGCGTGAGAAATATGAGGAACGAAAGCTCCTATTTATACTAATCACACGACGGAATTATGGTAAGACTAGGACACGGAAGGAAAGATCCGGAAATAACCGACTTAGGTTAAAACACGGAAACTTGGACAAAAAGAAAGCACAGGAAAAGGCGCAAGCCAGGTGCTGCGTCCCTTGGAAGAGGCAAGACTTGCTGCGTCCTTTCCGGGTAGGTTCCTCTGCGCGTAGAAAACGCGTTTGACAGCCTGTCGTATTTTAGGCATAACTTTCTCTACAAGACTCGGATTAAGGTGATTTCGGTGGCGTTGGAAAGCTAAGAAAGAGATCTAGAACTTTCTGTGAAATAGGCCTGACCCAAAAGACTCGTTATGACCTCGTAAAACGGGCCTAAAGTTCGGGTTGTCATTTTAACTAAATGAAATGCACATTTTGTAATGTAAACTTTTAGTTTAGCCTAATGAAGTGACATGGGACTCAAAATGAGATATAATCTCAACATTTTATGACATCTTAACCTTAGGTATACAAGCACATTGGTTTGACTCGGGATTTGACGGTTTCAGGGAATGAAGACGGTTTTTGACCCGGACTCCAAATGAACCCTAATTACTGCCAAAACGACCGTAATGACACCTATATGATGACCATGAGGTAGACATTAATGTTTGAGCAATCACTTGACGATAATCTTACGAACTGTCACAAATCATTCCCCGTACCAAACATGCGGCCCAATCATCACCGGGTGGTTTGCGAGGGGTGCAGAAACGAGGTGTCTACACAAACTGTTCGATTTCAGCCTCAAATAACGAGCTTTAACACATTTTTCACGATAATGCGAGTTTCGGCGAATGCTGGTTTGTGGCACACCGGCACCCCCAAATGTCTTCCGTTGGTGCTCAAACTTTGCTTCGCCGCTTTATCTGACCCGATGAACTTTCTATGTGATTTCCGGAGAATTTTGTTCCGGGACCCCGGAATCCCGAAAAACCATGTATTATACACTTCAATTTCAGCCGTTCGGAAGGTAAATCCGGACCGTTTGTTTTTCTCCTGTTTTTCAATCACGCGTCCTAGCTCATTTCATGAATCAAACTGTTCGATTTCAGGAATCAACCTGTTCGATTTCAGCGTCAAATAACGAGCTTTAACACATTTTTCACGATAATCCGAGTTTCGGCGAATGCTGGTTTGTGGCACCCCGGCACCCCCAAATGTCTTCCGTTGTAGCTCAAACTTTGCTTCGCCGCTTTATCTGACCCGAGGAACATTCTACGTGATTTCCGGAGAATTATGTTCCGGGACCCCGGAATCCCGAAATACCGTGTATTATACACTTCAATTTCAGCCGTTCGGAAGGTCGTACCGGACCCTGTTTCTTTTTCTCCCTGTTTTTCAATCACGCGTCCGAGCTTATTTCAGGAATCAACCTGTTCGATTTTAGGATTCAACCTATTCGATTTCAGCCTCAAATAACGAGCTTTAACACATTTTTCACGATAATCCGAGTTTCGGCGAATGCTTGTTTGTGGCACACCGGCACCCCCAAATGTTTTCCGTTGGTGCTCAAACTTTGCTTCGCCGCTTTATCTGACCCGAGGAACATTCTACGTGATTTCCGGAGATTTTTGTTCCGGGACCCCGGAATCCCGAAAAACCGTGTATTATACACTTCAATTTCAGCCGTTCGAAATGTCCTACCGGACCCCATTTCTTTTTCTCCCTGTTTTTCAATCCCGCGTCCGAGCTCATTTCAGGAATCAACCTGTTCGATTTCAGACTCAAATAACGAGCTTTAACACATTTTTCACGATAATCCGAGTTTCAAATGAATCTTTGGTTTGCAGGGCACACCGGCACCCCCAAATGTCTTCCGTTGGTGCTCAAACTTTGCGTGGCCGCTTTATCTGACCCGAGGAACTTTCTATGAGATTTCCGGAGAATTTTGTTCCGGGAGTTCGGAATCCCGAAAAACCGTGTATTATACACTTCAATTTCAGCCATTCGGAAGGTCGTACCGGACCCTGTTTGTTTTTCTCTCTGTTTTTCTATCACGCGTCCTAGCTCATTTCAGGAATCAAACTGTTCGATTTCAGGAATCAACTTGTTCGATTTCAGCCTCAAATAATGAGCTTTAACACATTTTTCACGATAATCCGAGTTTCGACGAATGCTGGTTTGTGGCACACCGGCACCCCCAAATGTTTTCCGTTCGTGCTCAAACTTTGCGTGGCCGCTTTATCTGACCCGAGTAACTTTTTATGTGATTTCCGGAGAATTTTGTTCCGGGACCCCGGAATCCCGAAAAAACGTGTATTTTCAATTTCAGCCGTTCGGAAGGTCGTACCGGACCCTGTTTCTTTTTCTCCCTGTTTTTCAATCACGAGTCCGAGCTCATTTCAGGAATCTACCCGTTCGATTTCAGGAATCAAGCTGTTCGATTTCAGCCTCAAATAACGAGCTTTAACACATTTTTCACGATAATCCGAGTTTCGGCGAATGCTTGTTTGTGGCACACCGGCACCCCCAAATGTCTTCCGTTGGTGCTCAAACTTTGCGTGGCCGCTTTATCTGACCCGAGGAACTTTCTATGTGATTTCCGGAGAATTTTGTTCCGGGACCCCGGAATCCCGAAAAACCGTGTATTATACATTTCAATTTTGACCCGTTCGGAAGGTCGGACCCATTTCTTTTTCTCCTGTTTTTCAATCACGCGTCCGAGCTCATTTCAGGAATCAACTGTTCGATTTGACCTCAAATAACGAGCTTTAACACATTTTCACGATAATCCAAGTTTTCGATTCTTTGGTTTGTGGCACACCGACACCCCCAAATGTCTTCCGTTGGTGCTCAAACTTTGCGTAGCCGCTTTATCGACCGAAGAACTTTCTATGTGATTTTCGGAGAATTTTGTTCGGGACCGGAATCCCAGAAAAAGTGTATTATACACTTCAATTTCACCCGTTCGGAAGGTAAACGGATCCGTTTGTTTTTCTCTCTGTTTTTCAATCACGCGTCCTAGCTCATTTCGGAATCAAACTCATTCGATTTCAAGAATCAACTTGTTCGATTTGACCTCAAATAACGAGCTTTAACACATTTTTCACGATAATCCGAGTTTCGACGAATCTTTGGTTTTGTACACCGGCACCCCAAATGTCTTCCGTTGGTGCTCAAACTTTGCGTGGCCGCTTTATCTGACCCGAGGAACTTTTATGTGATTTCCGGAGAATTTTGTTCGGGACCCGGAATCCGAAAAAAACGTGTATTATACACTTCAATTTGTGCCGTTCGAAGGTCGTATCGGACCCTGTTTCTTTTTCTCCCTGTTTTTCAATCACGAGTCCGAGCTCATTTCAGGAATCAACCCGTTCGATTTCAGGAATCGACCCGTTCGATTTCAGGAATCAACCTGTTCGATTTCAGCCTCAAATAACGAGCTTTAACACATTTTTCACGATAATCCGAGTTTCGGCGAATGCTGGTTTGTGGCACACCGGCACCCCCAAATGTCTTCCGTTGGTGCTCAAACTTTGCGTGGCCGCTTTATCTGACCCGAGGAACTTTTTATGTGATTTCCGGAGAATTTTGATCCGGGACCACGGAATCCCGAAAAAACGTGTATTATACACTTCAATTTCAGCCGTTCGGAAGGTCGTACCGGACCCTGTTTGTTTTTTTCCCTGTTTTTCAATCACGCGTCCTAGCTCATTTCAGGAATCAAACTTTTCGATTTCAGCCTCAAATAACGAGCTTTAACACATTTTTCACGATAATCCGAGTTTCGGCGAATGCTTGTTTGTGGCACACCGGCACCCCCAAATGTTTTCCGTTGGTGCTCAAACTTTGCTTCGCCGCTTTATCTCGACCGAGGAACATTCTCGTGATTTCCGGAGAATTTTGTTCGGGACCGGAATCCCGAAAAACCGTGTATTATACACTTCAATTTGGCCGTTCGGAATGTCCTACCGGACCCGTTTCTTTTTCTCCCAGTTTTTCAATCCCGCGTCCGAGCTCATTTCAGAATCAACTGTTCGATTTGACCTCAAATAACGAGCTTTAACACATTTTTCACGATAATCGAGTTTTGAATCTTTGGTTTGTGGCACACCGGCACCCCCAAATGTCTTCCGTTGGTGCTCAAACTTTGCGTGGCGCTTTATCTGACCCGAGGAACTTTCTATGTGATTTCGGAGAATTTTGTTCCGGAGTTCGAATCGAAAAACCGTGTATTATACACTTCAATTTGCCATTCGGAAGGTAAATCTGGGACCCTCGTTTGTTTTTCTTTGTTTTTCTATCACGCGTCCTAGCTCATTTCAGGAATCAAACTGTTCGATTTCAGGAATCAACTTGTTCGATTTCAGCCTCAAATAATGAGCTTTAACACATTTTTCACGATAATCCGAGTTTCGACGAATCTTTGGTTTGTGGCACACGGCACCCCAAATGTTTTCCGTTGGTGCTCAAACTTTGCGTGGCCGCTTTATCGGACCCGAGTAACTTTCTATGTGATTTCCGGAGAATTTTGTTCGGGACCAAGAATCCCGAAAAAAACGTGTATTTTCAATTTGGCCGTTCGGAAGGTCGTACCGGACCTGTTTCTTTTTCTCCTGTTTTTCAATCACGCGTCCGAGCTCATTTCAGGAATCTACCCGTTCGATTTCAGCCTCAAATAACGAGCTTTAACACATTTTTCACGTAATCCAGAAGTTTGGCGAATGCTTGTTTGTGGCACACCGGCACCCCAAATGTCTTCCGTTGGTGCTCAAACTTTGCGTGGCCGCTTTATCAGACCCGAGGAACTTTCTATGTGATTTCGGAGAATTTTGTTCCGGAATCCCGAAAAACCGTGTATTATACATTTCAATTTGAGCCGTTCGGAAGGTCGACGGACCTGTTTCTTTTTCTCCTGTTTTTCAATCACGCGTCCGAGCTCATTTCAGGAATCAACTTTGTTCGATTTGACCTCAAATAACAAGCTTTAACACATTTTCACGATAATCGAGTTTGGGCGATTCTTTGGTTTGTGGCATACCGGCACGCCAAATGTCTTCCGTTGGTGCTCAAACTTTGCGTGGCCGCTTTATCTCGACCGAAGAACTTTCTATGTGATTTTCGGAGAATTTTGTTCCGGGACCCCGGAATCCCGAAAAACCGTGTATTATACACTTCAATTTCACCCGTTCGGAAGGTCGTACCGGATCCTGTTTGTTTTTCTCTCTGTTTTTCAATCACGCGTCCTAGCTCATTTCAGGAATCAAACTGTTCGATTTCAAGAATCAACATGTTCGATTTCAGCCTCAAATAACGAGCTTTAACACATTTTTCACGATAATCCGAGTTTCGACGAATGCTGGTTTGTGGCACACCGGCACCCCCAAATGTCTTCCGTTGGTGCTCAAACTTTGCGTGGCCGCTTTATCTAACCCGAGGAACCTTTTATGTGATTTCCGGAGAATTTTGTTCGGGACCCCGGAATCCGAAAAAACGTGTATTATACACTTCAATTTGGCTAGTTCGGAAGGTCGTTAGGACCTGTTTCTTTTTCTCCTGTTTTTCAATCACGAGTCCGAGCTCATTTCAGAATCAACCCGTTCGATTTCGTGAATCGACCCGTTCGATTTCGGGAATCAACTGTTCAAATTCGACCTCAAATAACGAGCTTTAACACATTTTTCACGATAATCCGAGTTTGGCGAATCTTTGGTTTGTGGCACACCGGCACCCCAAATGTCTTCCGTTGGTGCTCAAACTTTGCGTGGCGCTTTATCTGACCCGAGGAACTTTTTATGTGATTTCCGGAGAATTTTGTTCCGGGACCACGGAATCCCGAAAAAACGTGTATTATACACTTCAATTTCAGTCGTTCGGAAGGTCGTACCGGACCCTGTTTGTTTTTCTCCCTGTTTTTCAATCACGCGTCCTAGCTCATTTCAGGAATCAAACTGTTCGATTTCAGCCTCAAATAACGAGCTTTAACACATTTTCACGATAATCCAGGAGTTTTGAATCTTTGGTTTAGGCACACAAGCACCCCCAAATGTCTTCCGTTGGTGCTCAAACTTTGCTTCACCGCTTTATCTGTTACGAGGAACTTTCTATGTGATTTCCGGAGAATTTTGTTCCGGGACTTTGTAATCTCGAAAAACCGTGTATTATACACTTCAATTTCGGTAGTTCGGAAGGTAAATCTAGGACCACGTTTGTTTTTCTCCTTTTTTTTTCAATCACGCGTCCTAGCTCATTTCAGGAATCAAACTGTTCGATTTCAGGAATCAACTTGTTCGATTTCAGCCTCAAATAACGAGCTTTAACACATTTTCACGATAATCGAGTTTCGCGAATCTTTGGTTTCAGGCACACGGCACCCCAAATGTCTTCCGTTGGTGCTCAAACTTTGCTTCGCCACTTTATCTGCTTCGAGGAACATTCTACGTGATTTCGGAGAATTTTGTTCCGGGACCGGAATCAAAACCGTGTATACACTTCAATTTCAGCCGTTCGGAAGGTCCTCTAGGACCCGTTTCTTTTCTCCCTGTTTTTTCAATCCCAGCGTCCGAGCTCATTTCAGTAATCAACCTGTTCGATTTCAGGAATCAACCTGTTCGATTTCGGCCTCAAATAACGAGCTTTAACACATTTTTCACGATAATCCAAGTTTGTTGAATGCTTGTTTGTGGCACACCGCACCCCAAATGTCTTCCGTTGGTGCTCAAACTTTGCGTGGCCGCTTTATCTGACCCGAGGAACTTTCTATGTGATTTCCGGAGAATTTTGTTCGGGACCGGAATCGAAAAACCGTGTGTTATACACTTCAATTTCAAAGCCGTTCGGAAGGTCGTCGCAGGACCTGTTTCTTTTTCTCCCTGTTTTTCAATCACGCGTCCGAGCTCATTTCAGGAATCAACCCGTTCGATTTCAGGAATAAACCTGTTCGATTTCAGCCTCAAATAACGAGCTTTAACACATTTTTCACGATAATCCGAGTTTTGGCGAATCTTTGGTTTGTGGCACACCGCACCCCAAATGTCTTCCGTTGGTGCTCAAACTTTGCGTGGCCGCTTTATCTGACCCGAGGAACTTTCTATGAGATTTCCGGAGAATTTTGTTCCGGGAGTTCGGAATCCCGAAAAACCGTGTATTATACACTTCAATTTCAGCCATTCGGAAGGTCGTACCGGACCCTGTTTGTTTTTCTCTCTGTTTTTCTATCACGCGTCCTAGCTCATTTCAGGAATCAAACTGTTCGATTTCAGGAATCAACTTGTTCGATTTCAGCCTCAAATAATGAGCTTTAACACATTTTTCACGATAATCCGAGTTTCGACGAATGCTGGTTTGTGGCACACCGGCACCCCCAAATGTTTTCCGTTGGTGCTCAAACTTTGCGTGGCCGCTTTATCGGCCAGTAACTTTTTATGTGATTTCCGGAGAATTTTGTTAGGGACCCGAATCCCGAAAAAACGTGTATTTTCAATTTCAGCCGTTCGGAAGGTCGTACCGGACCCTGTTTCTTTTTCTCCCTGTTTTTCAATCACGAGTCCGAGCTCATTTCAGGAATCTACCCGTTCGATTTCAGCCTCAAATAACGAGCTTTAACACATTTTTCACGATAATCCGAGTTTCGGCGAATGCTTGTTTGTGGCACACCGGCACCCCCAAATGTCTTCCGTTGGTGCTCAAACTTTGCGTGGCCGCTTTATCTGACCCGAGGAACTTTCTATGTGATTTCCGGAGAATTTTGTTCCGGGACCCCGAAAAACCGTGTATTATACATTTCAATTTTGGCCCGTTCGGAAGGTAAATCGGACCTGTTTCTTTTTCCCCTGTTTTTTTCAATCACGCGTCCGAGCTCATTTCAGGAATCAACCTGTTCGATTTCAGCCTCAAATAACGAGGTTTAACACATTTTTCACGATAATCCGAGTTTGGGCGATTGCTGGTTTGTGGCACACCGGCACGCCCAAATGTCTTCCGTTGGTGCTCAAACTTTGCGTGGCGCTTATCTCGACCCGAAGAACTTTCTATGTGATTTTCGGAGAATTTTGTTCGGGACCGGAATCCCCCAAAACCGTGTATTATACACTTCAATTTCAGCCGTTCGGAAGGTCGTCTAGGATCTGTTTGTTTTTTCTCTGTTTTTTCAATCACGCGTCCTAGCTCATTTCAGAATCAAACTGTTCGATTTCAAGAATCAACTTGTTCGATTTGACCTCAAATAACGAGCTTTAACACATTTTCACGATAATCCAGAGTTTCGACGAATCTTTGGTTTGTGGCACACCGCACCCCCAAATGTCTTCCGTTGGTGCTCAAACTTTGCGTGGCCGCTTTATCTAACCCGAGGAACCTTTTATGTGATTTAGGAGAATTTTGTTAGGGACCGAATCCGAAAAAACGTGTATTATACACTTCAATTTGTAGTTCGGAAGGTCGTTAGGACCATGTTTCTTTTCTCCTCTGTTTTTCAATCACGAGTCCGAGCTCATTTCAGGAATCAACCCGTTCGATTTAAGGAATCGACACATTCGATTTCAGGAATCAACTTTGTTCGATTTGACCTCAAATAACGAGCTTTAACACATTTTTCACGATAATCGAGTTTCGGCGAATTTTGGTTTGTGGCACACCGGCACCCCCAAATGTCTTCCGTTGGTGCTCAAACTTTGCGTGGCCGCTTTATCGACCGAGGAACTTTTATGTGATTTCGGAGGAGAATTTTGTTAAAGGACCACGGAATCCGAAAAAACGTGTATTATACACTTCAATTTGATCGTTCGGAAGGTCGTACCGGACCACGTTTGTTTTTTCTCCTGTTTTTCAATCACGCGTCCTAGCTCATTTGAGAATCAAACTGTTCGATTTGACCTCAAATAACGAGCTTTAACACATTTTCACGATAATCCGAGTTTCGGCGAATCTTGGTTTGGGCACAGCACCCCCAAATGTCTTCCGTTGGTGCTCAAACTTTGCTTCACCGCTTTATCTGTTACGAGGAACTTTCTATGTGATTTCCGGAGAATTTTGTTCCGGGACCCCGGAATCTCGAAAAACCGTGTATTATACACTTCAATTTCAGCCGTTCGGAAGCTCGTAGGACCTGTTTGTTTTTCTCCCTGTTTTTCAATCACGCGTCTAGCTCATTTGAGAATCAAACTTCGATTTAGGGGAATCAACTGCATTCGATTCACCTCAAATAACGAGCTTTAACACATTTTTCACGATAATCCGAGTTTCGGCGAATGCTGGTTTGTGGCACACCGGCACCCCCAAATGTCTTCCGTTGGTGCTCAAACTTTGCTTCGCCACTTTATCTGTTCCGAGGAACATTCTCGTGATTTCAGGAGAATTTTGTTCGGGACCGGAATCGAAAAACCGTGTATTATACACTTCAATTTCGGCCGTTGGAAGGTCCTAGGACCCGTTTCTTTTCTCCCCTGTTTTTCAATCCGCGTCCGAGCTCATTTGATAATCAACCTGTTCGATTTCAGGAATCAACCTGTTCGATTTCAGCCTCAAATAACGAGCTTTAACACATTTTTCACGATAATCCAAGTTTCGGCGAATGCTTGTTTGTGGCACACCGGCACCCCCAAATGTCTTCCGTTGGTGCTCAAACTTTGCGTGGCCGCTTTATCGACCCGAGGAACTTTCTATGTGATTTTCGGAGAATTTTGTTCGGGACCGAATCCCAAAAACCGTGTATTATACATTTCAATTTCGGCCGTTCGGAAGGTCGTACCGGACCCTGTTTCTTTTTCTCCTTGTTTTTAAATCACGCGTCCGAGCTCATTTCAGGAATCAACCTGTTCGATTTCACCTCAAATAACGAGCTTTAACACATTTTTCACGATAATCCGAGTTTCGCGATTTGTGGTTTTGGCACACGGCACCCCCAAATGTCTTCCGTTGGTGCTCAAACTTTGCGTGGCCGCTTTATCTGACCAAGAACTTTATATGTGATTTTCGGAGAATTTTGTTCGGGACCGGAATCCAAAACCGTGTATTATACACTTCAATTTCACCCGTTCGGAAGGTCGCATGGGATCTCGTTTGTTTTTCTCTCATTTTTCAATCACGCGTCCTAGCTCATTTCAGAATCAAACTGTTCGATTTCAAGAATCAACTTGTTCGATTTCGACCTCAAATAACGAGCTTTAACACATTTTTCACGATAATCCGAGTTTCGACGAATCTTTGGTTTTGTGGCACACCGCACCCCAAATGTCTTCCGTTGGTGCTCAAACTTTGCGTGGCCGCTTTATCTGAACCGAGGAACTTTTTATGTGATTTCCGGATAATTTTTCCGGACCGGAATCGAAAAACGTGTATTATACACTTCAATTTGATCGTTCGGAAGGTCGTACAGGACCCTGTTTCTTTCTCCCTGTTTTTCAATCACGAGTCCGAGCTCATTTCAGAAATCAACCCGTTCGATTTCAGGAATCAACCCGTTCGATTTCAGGAATCAACTGTTCGTTCGATTTGACCTCAAATAACGAGCTTTAACACATTTTTTACGATAATCGAGTTTTGTGAATCTTGGTTTGTGGCACACCGTCACCCCCAAATGTCTTCCGTTGGTGCTCAAACTTTGCGTGGCCGCTTTATCGACCCGACGAACTTTTATGTGATTTCGGAGAATTTTGTTCGGGACCATGGAATCCGAAAAACGTGTATTATACACTTCAATTTGGCCCGTTCGGAAGGTAAATGCGGACCTGTTTGTTTTTCTCCTGTTTTTCAATCACGCGTCCTAGCTCATTTCAGAATCAAAGCATTGATTTGGCCTCAAATAACGAGCTTTAACACATTTTTCACGATAATCCGAGTTTCGCGAATGCTTGTTTGTGGCACACCGGCACCCCCAAATGTCTTCCGTTGGTGCTCAAACTTTGCTTCGCCGCTTTATCGACCGAGGAACATTCTCGTGATTTCGGAGAATTTTGTTCGGGACGGAATCGAAAACCGTGTATTATACACTTCAATTTGACCGTTCGGAAGGTCGTACCGGACCCTGTTTCTTTTTCTCCCTGTTTTTCAATCCCGTCAGAGCTCATTTGGGAATCAACTTTGTTCGATTTCACCTCAAATAACGAGCTTTAACACATTTTTCACGATAATCAGAGTTTCGGTGAATCTTGGTTTGTGGCACAAGGCACCCCCAAATGTCTTAGTTGGTGCTCAAACTTGCGTGGCCGCTTTATCCCTGACCCGAGGAACTTTCTATGAGATTGTTTGTTTTCTCTCATTTTTTTCTATCACGCGTCCTAG